>NW_021680544.1:54192-102832 GCF_001412515.2 Diachasma alloeum
GGGACCCCTAACCAAGATACTCAGAGCTAGTATAGCCCTGAAACATGTCCCTAGTGTGTGGAATGAGACTAGGATAGTATTCATTCCCAAGCCGGGAAAAACCGGTTATATAAAACCAAAAGACTTCCGTCCTATAAGCCTCACATCCTTCATCCTGAAGACCCTGGAGAGGCTGGTGGATAGACACATCAAGGCCGGGCCCTTGGCTGACAGACCCCTCTCCCCCTGTCAATATGCATACAGAGAGGGAAGATCAACAGATACCACCTTACATCACCTGGTGGGACTGATTGAGGGACAACTGGCAGTCAAGCGTTTTACCATAGGCGCCTTTCTGGATATGGAGGGGGCTTTTGATAGCACTTCGAATCCGGCTATAGAAAAAGCCATGGAAGAACGACAGGTGTCCAAGACTATCTNCTCTCTACAAGACTCATCTTCTTCGCCTTTGCACAAGTTTCACTGGCGTGGGTTTCGTCACAAAAAAGACAGTTGACTGGGGCCGAAGTACTTTTTGTTGCCAGTAGACTGGCTGCGGTGGCCACTGGCTTCGATTCATCTTTCGTCTTCTTTTTTAGTTTGTCTCTATTGTCGTTTGCTTCTTTCTTGGATCCAGCATTCAAACCGAAACCCTCGATGGCCATGGAAATCCTCTGTTCCGCTTCTACCTCAGCCTCCAAAAAATCCATAAATTTGTCGAGTCTGGCTTTGGTGTCTGGAATGTCTAGAGTCGTTGAGTGCCTTTGCCAGGCTCTGAGCAGCTCCTCTGGGAGAGATGATTCCACCAGTGGGTACAGCATTGCTGCACACATATCTGTCGTGACTCCCAAGGACTCTAGCGCTCTCAGATGCGTCTTCAATTTATCGTATGTACTCGAGAGTTTGCTTTGATGGGAACCAGGGACTGCTTTGTGGAGCACTAGCAACAACAACTCTCTAACATACATTTCTATGAGCAATTCTTTCTTACCGTAACGGTTTGTCAAATCCTCTACAGCCTTGTCGTAGTTCTCTGCTGTAGGGGGGAAACTGTTGACGAGATCAGCTGCACCAGAGCCTTCCTCCATTGCCTGTGCAAGGTAGCGAAACTTTTGTTCTTTGGTAATCGTAACGTCTTCGTGAATGGGCCTAAATAGACCCCAGAACAAAAGCCAGTGTTTCAGCTGTCCACTAAATTTGGGAGGGTCAATCTTGGGTAGCTTGATGCGTTTGTTGTCCAGTACCGAGTGATTCGTCGAGGAGAGGTTATGTGGTTGAGGGCCCTGTTGAGATGTCGACTCTGCTGGGGGTTCCAAGAGTGCTGAAACTCTGAGCTTTACGTGATGATATTTCAGCTTGTACTCATCTTGGGACTCAATCTCATTGCCCAGTAACTCTTCTGACACATTTTCCTCGTACAACAAGTTGATGAACCTCTGGTCACCGTCCTCCAACTCACTGGTCTTCTCTTTCAAAAGCATGAACAGTGCGTTGACTTGTTCTTTATCTGGCTGTTCAGCTTGCAGTTGGGTTAGGAGGTGATTGTACGTACGTGTAAACGCCGTTCGTAACATAGCACGTGTTTTTTTTGCTTTATCCATTACTCTGACCCCGGTATCCGAAGGATGTCCTGTCACGGTCGCCAAGTGTTATGACGGGTCAGAGTAGTAACATATTGATAACACAGTAATTTTATTTAATTGAACATTTATTGAAAATGTGACTATTATATTATACGAAAAACGGTTGATATAGGCGTGGTAGCCATTATTTTTACTAACAATAAAACGGGGTTCTCAAATATAGGGAAAAGGATTATTCCCTAGCACTCTCATGGCGCTCAATTCCCCATAGATTTGAAATTATTCTCTTCCTAACACCGTGTTTGGATAATCGAGACTTCTGAGTTAGGGTTTATTGGGTATTTGTTGAGGCGAAAGAAAAATCATTACACAGTAGCTTTGATATTTCCATTTATTTGCCTTGAAAATACAGATAGATCCAACAAAAGTTCATTTTTTACAAAAACATATAAAAATCGAATTTTTTCTTAGACCTCCCATAATTCTGTGAGGAAAGATCGTAATCGGACGTTTTAGCTCTCAATTGTAAGCTTACTGAATAAGCTTCACGACGGACATGAGATTACCGCTAGTAACAAATCCGAAAGCCGTCAATTCAGGACAAAATGCTAAAAAAATAGGAAATTTCCATTTTGTGACAGGCGAAATTCGACACATAATCACCCATAACAATTGATTAAATGGATGGAATGACAAGAAGGGGCGTCATGTTAAAGAACTCGTTGAGATCTTCAAAATGGTGCATGATAAAACTTCATTTGTTATGCCCAAAGGTCCGATAATCGATGAAAACAGCGAATTTTAGGGTGTGATATGACGTTCAAAAGGGAAACAGTGTCCAATAACTTCATGAAAATTCAGCCAAATCGCATTCAATACATCACAATTTGAATAATAAATAATATCCTACTAGATGATCTACCAATATTTTGATTGCTTCAACTCGAAAGAATGGAAAAATCCAGTCAAAGTTGATTTTTCGAATAAACCATAAAAAAATTAATTTCTGCCAAAAACTCTCATAACTCGATGAAAAATGGTCGGAATTGAACAATTCACCTCCCAATTTCAAGGCAATTTGATAACCTCCACAAACGATATGAAAGTTCAAATAATTATGGAGCCAAAGAACAATAATTCAGGAGGAAACACTAAAAAAATGGCAAATTTTCAATTTATGACATGCGAAATTCGGCATATAATCCCCCATAACAATTGATCAAGTAGATAGAATGAGAAATATGAGTCGCCATTCTAAAGATCTCGTTGAGATCTTCAAAATGATATATGATAAAGCCTCATTAGTCAAGTCTAAAGGTCCGATAATCGATAAAAAGTACGAATTTTATGGTGTGACATGTCGTTCAAAAGAGAAACAATGCTCAATAACTTCATGAAAATTCAACCAAAATCGTATTCAATACATCACCATTTGAAGAAGGAATAATGCTCTTCCAGGTGATATAGCGATACTTTGTTGATTTGACTCGAAAGAATGGAAACATCCAGTCAAAGTTGATTTTTTGAATAAACATGGAAAAATCAATTTTCGCTGAACAAACCCTCATAACTTTGTGAAAAGTGGTTGAAATTGAACGATTCACATCTCAATTTGAAGGCTCTTTAATCACCTTCATACCCAATATAATATTTCAACTAGCAATTGAGCCAGAGAACTGTAAATCAAGACAAAACATTGCAAAATAACAAATTTTAAATTTGCGACATGTGAAATTCGACACATAATCACCCATAACTATTCATCAAGTGGATAGAATGAAAAAAATGGAAAACTATTTCAAAGATCTCTCAATGAGATCTTTAAAATAATGTATAATAAAAGCCACATTAGTCGAGTCCAAAGGTCCGATAATCGATGAAAAGTCCGAATTTTAGAGTGTCATATTACGTTCAGAAGAAAAACAATGTTCAATAACTTCATGAAAATTCAACCGAATCGTATCCAACACATCACAATTTGAAGAACGAATGATGCGCTTCAAAATGTTATATCGTTTTTTTTTATTTGACTTAAAAAGACAGAAAAATCCAGCCGAAGTTGACTTTTCAAGTAAAACACGAGAATACAATTTCTGCCTAAAAGTGTCATAACTTAATGAAAATTAATCGGAATCAAATGATTCATATGTTATTTTAAAGCTTATTTAATAAGCTTTCGAATGGATATAAAATATATAGGGTCCATCAAACAGGGCGAACGGAATAGGCGTGAAAACCCGCAAAAGAACCAGCGTCACGGTCACGGATTTTTCTATAGAGGAGACTTCAGAAATCATTGTTGCACGGCGGAAATTTCAATATTTGGCTGATGATGAGTTTATGAAATTTCGGGGGTGGTACCCCCTACACCTTTTTTTTTCGAAAAAAAAGAAAAATACGTATTCACTATTTTTTTCCACTCTTCTAAATGTAATTGATATCATCGGGATTCAAATGAAATTTTTTTTTTACAAGAGTTTTGCGGATCACAACCCCTATAATTTTCATGGAATTCACCCGCTTCCGAATTCAATGGACGATATTTTTCATAACTTGTCTCATAGATTATTATGCAATTGATTTCATTTGGAAATTGTGAGTGTAAATATTTGAATTTGTCAAATGGTACCGGAAATGTGTCAACTTTGGGGGTTGGTTTCACCCCCGAAAAGTGTTTTTCCGCCGAGAGAAAACATGTATACTTTAGATTTTGATGCAGAATAACATATTTCATGCTCGTCGAAATTGGTGAGGGACACTCGGGACGGTTTCCTTGTAAGTCTCTGCTTGATCTTGTGCGTGAATTCGTCGATACGAGCTAACCTCCCAATCTATTAGGCAACTGAATCATCTATGTTTGTCGACGTTTCAACGGGTTTCGGCAGATAGCGTACTGTAGCTTCTCTACCGTAATTAAAATAAAAAGGGGAGATTCTACTTCCCGTATGAGGAACTGTATTATAGGCAAATTGGAATTTCAGAAGATTTACATTCCATTCGTCCTGTTTTCGGACGATAAGTGATACAATCATGGGCTTCATAGTCTGGTTGACGCGCTCAACTGAGTTACTTTGTGGGTGATATAATGGTGTTGTCAGATGTTTTGCCCCCCTTGCTTGTAAAAAGGCACGTACGTCTTTGCTGACGTATTCGAGTCCGTTATCTGCAACTATCAGGTCTATCACTATTTTGGGCGGCCCCAATGGTCGAAAATCGCGTCTAATACTTTGAAAATTGTATTACCGAATCTATTTTTGACGGGGAATAGCTCAATGTATTTTGTGAATAAGTCCAGAACGATTACCCTTTTTTGTTCGAGTTTGCGATACTATTGTGTCTACGGACAGCTGTGTCCACGGTGTCAGCAGTGGTCGCCATTTGAAGGATCCTTTCACTGGATTCTGATTATATTGGACTTTTAGACAATCATCGCTTTCTTCGACATTGTTCTGAATGTCTTGGGACATTCCTAGCTAATAATGTGTAACGAGATTTTCTCGTTACGGGTTGAAATCGCCTTTAAAAAAAATGTGAACTCTGAAATTATTGAAAGAGGGGCAGTAAGCGACATTTAGAGGTGGCTGAAAAAGCCGGGACTACATGAGAAGAATCACAAACCGATGAAAGGCCTAAGGCATAGCGGTTATGGGTGAAACCGCGACCCCTGGAGGTCTGGAGGACGTCACTAGACTATCGCCATATTAGAATTCGCCCAGCATGTGCTAGGGGAAAAGGGGCCGACGTACAAGCTGTCCAACTGGGCGATTCTATAGGCTATGTCAGAATAGACTAGGGACCAACAGCCAGGTGAGAGGACTGGTGCCCCCGGGATTCGGTCGGTTTGATTGGTGGGGATAGGGTAACGGAATGACCTATCATCGCTGAGATATCCAGACTAGGGGGGAAGGCCCTAGTAAGATTCTGAGTCAGTCGAACGCGAGCGCTTGAACCGAGAGTTTGAAAGAATCTCTCGGTGTGGCGAGCGTAGGGGGATGCTTCTGCATCCCCCACTAGTAAAAAGGAGTTATTTCGGCCCACGAAGTGACGTCTTTGTTGTTTCCGGCTTTATCCGGCTCGGCGAAACAAATGCCGAACGCATGGGCCCGTGAGTCTGGAATAGAGATCGTCCTCCTGTCGACCCGACCATGTGCCGACATTCGAGTACCCGGAGACGGTGACGAGCGATGACCGAAGCGGTAACTGATGGCCGAGAGTGTGGGTGGTCGTGAAGTGGGTAACAGTGTTCCACTGTGGTCGGATCAGCCTCTCGGCGTCCCAGGCTCTGAGGAGTCCCGGCTGATTCGCATTTGACTCTGAAAAGTNGTGTGGGTGGTAGTGAAGTGGGTAACAGTGTTCCACTGTGGTCGGATCAGCCTCTCGGCGTCCCAGGCTCTGAGGAGTCCCGGCTGATTCGCATTTGACTCTGAAAAGTCCCCCGAGTCGAAATACTCTGGAGGAGAATCAACACTGGCAGAGTCGAAAGACTCTCCAGAAGGTCATAAATTTAATTCATTATGGGAAGTTATGCCGTAAGGTATAATACACGGCTTGCACAGGCTCGTGAGGATGTGGTGGTAATACTCCTGGTGGACCTCGCCCACTCTACCGTATCATGCTGATGTTAGCTGGGCAACCCATTGTCCAGCCAAAAAGTCCTCTGAGAGGACGAGTTTGCCTCAGAGGCCGGTTTTCGTCGAACCTCCCGTGAAGGTTCCGTTGGCGCCCGATTATTGAGCGATAGAGAAGGCTTACAAAGTAGTTTGGAATTTTCCTGGGTGAACAACCCGGGAAAATATCCTTACAAATGGTTCTGTCTTCTTTTATCGATTTTCCCTGTCCTAAATGACCGGCCTCAGGAGCATCGTGATTTCATGGAGAATTTTCATTATGTCAGATGTTTTGACTACTTTTGTCTAGGGATTTTCGTCATCGATTAAAGCCTTTTCATAGTCTGCCCGATAATAAAACACGCCCCGGTCTATCTTTCATTCGGCACATCGTTGAGGAAATTTTTCAACTAACTCAAGTTTCATCTCGTGCCTAACTTGTGTCTCAATTGAATTGAAAGATTGGTTTTGTTTTATTTCCTTGACGATTTCTTTTCAGCCTAAGGGGTCGATATCTGGGACGAACATTCTTAAAAACGGCTCGGGGGCTTCGTTATTTGTACCTCTACGGTGTTCCATTGCAATATCATTTTGATAGAGATACATTGCTCATCTTGCTAATCTACCGGTTGGGTTTTTGAGATTATGGAGCCACTGAAGTGCTTGATGGTCTGTTACTAATTTGAAGGGCATTCCTTCAGGATAATACCTTAGTTTTTCAACGGACCAGACAACAGCCAAGCACTTCTTTTCAGTAGTTGTATAATGTAGCTGGATGCCACGCAAGAGTCGGCTCGGGACTTCTATCAAATTTTGCTCCCAGTATCTGGCTTGAATTGAACGAGGATAGCTCCATGTCCGAAAGCGTTTGCGTCTGTGTACAAGATGAAAGGTTTCCCGGGCATCGGCAGGCATATTCGAGGGGCCTCGGTCAACATTTTTTTTACATTTTCAAATGACTACTGTTCTATTTGGGGCCACTTCCATGGGACTGTCGGACTTGTCAATTTATTGAGGGGACCTTGGATTCTAGCTTCATTCCTCAAATGCCTAAGATACCAATTGACAAGATCGTCAAACTGTCGCCGTTGTGTACGGTGTTTCGGAACTGGAAAGTAAAAAATGGGCTAAATTTTTTCAGGGTCAGTTCTCATCCCGAACTCGTCAATTATATACCCGAAGAACTTGACTTCCTTACATGCTAAACTACTCTTTTCTCTGTTGACAATGAGCTTAGCTCCACGAAATACTTCAAACACTAATGAAAGGATCTGTATATGTTCGTCTAGATCTTGGCAAACGATAATCCAGTCATCAAGATATGTAAATACTTAATCAATCCATCTATTAAGTAGGTTACATTGTTGTATTAGCTCTTTTACTTGTCTTTTTAACTCGTTCATCAGTCTTTGAAAGGTTGATGGGGCACCAGTTAAACCATAAGGCATTCTGAGTCATTCGAGGTGTCCCATGCCTTCAACTACAAAAGCAGTATATGTTCTACTCGACTCATCCATCGGTATTTGGTGGAAGGCTTCATTAAGATGGATAGTAGACATAATCGTTGCTTGATGCAACTGTGCCAATATTGATCGCATATTATGGAGGGGATATACGGATTTTTTATCATATTTTTATCTATCACTCCCACTGTCAATAATGGCTCTATCTTTTTCAGTTTCAGAAAAGTTTTGACTCCGGTAGTATAAAACATCAGGCTGATTGCTGCCATGTATCTATACACGAAGCAACTACCCCCTCCACTACCTGCGAATCATATCAATTAAATAAAATACAAACGTGACAAGCTACATGAAAAATACTGTTAGTTACATTACATAAATTGGCCACAAGCTTCTCATTGATGTAACTATTTTTTTGTTCGAAGCAATATTAAAAAAAATACGTGCATAGCAACGGGTTCATATGCACATTCTCTTATTTCGCATCAACTCGTATCATTTTTTTTGTTATGGAGTTGGTAGCAGTGCAATACAATCACCCGCACCAAGGAGGAAAGCCCGGGAATTTACAAATTGAATATGGTGTATGAATGATGAATTCCACAGATATTTTTGAATCGAGTTCCGTGCACAAATGAATTCTCGAAGAAGCAAATTCAGTCGGAAAATCTTTAATAAATAATTAAAAGTTCGTGCAAATAACGGCTGTGGAATAGAACTACTTGTTTTACTTCGATTGTTAATTGGAAAGATGATTTATCGTGTGAAATATAAATGAGCCGAATTGAATTGAAAATGAAAAAATTTACAGGATACAAAAACGATTCCTTGTTTATTTGGAAAAAAAATGAAATCTCCCTAAAAAAACAAAAACAAATGTTTTTGCAAAANTAATAAATAATTAAAAGTTCGTGCAAATAACGGCTGTGGAATAGAACTACTTGTTTTACTTCGATTGTTAATTGGAAAGATGATTTATCGTGTGAAATATAAATGAGCCGAATTGAATTGAAAATGAAAAAATTTACAGGATACAAAAACGATTCCTTGTTTATTTGGAAAAAAAATGAAATCTCCCTAAAAAAACAAAAACAAATGTTTTTGCAAAAAAACTGCGCCAAGAAAAAGTTTTGTTTGGTTCTTACTGGGAAGTAAAAATTTTTGAAAAATACAAAGAAATGAAGAAGAAAGCCATGTCAGCAATGTCGAAGAAACAAAAATAGTGCCCAATCAGATTTTTATAAGAGAAACTGTTTCAAATCGAATAAGGATTTTGAAAAAATTCTTGATGAAATAAAAAATTAGTAGAAGGAGGACCAACGTTCTTGGCGCAGAGTTTTTCAACGAATTGTCTAGTATCAATCTAATTCTCCATCTTCTGATCCGCGCCAAGGACGTTGGGCCTCCTTCTACTAATTTTTTATTTCATCAAGAATTTTTTTAAAATCCTCATTCGATTTGAAACAATTTCTATTATAGAAATCTGATTGTGCACTATTTTCGTTTATTCGACATTGCTGACTTGGCTTTCTTTTTCATTTCTTTGTATTTTTCAGAAATTTTGTTATTTCAGTAGGGATTTTTGAGGTTCCTTTTGGTTCTTTAATTTTCTAATTCCCTCGATAAATTCTACGCTGAGATAACCTACAAACTATGTGTGGTAGTAAGGAACGCGATCTCCAAGTCTTTCAATATGTTGTTTCTCGGCTGCGGCTGGATTAATTATCAATTTTATCGTCTGCGATGTCAGTTAATGGTGTAAGAGATGATGTGGGATTTTGCTCAGTTGGGTCTTCTTTACAATCATGTAGCAATTACATAGCAATCTCATCATCAGTCGTCTTTTCAGCGGCTGTGATGCTAATAATATTCAACGACAATTTGGACTCAATATCAACCGGCCTACCGAGGTCTTTCTGCTTGAAGAGTTGAAAGTCTCTGTGGCCTCGTCATTGCCCTTGAATTCAGTAATTTGAGGTTTGGTTACTGCGGGCTTTACGCGTTTCCCTGATCCTTTATACAGTTTTTTGTTTCATGACCGACATTTCGACAACTGAAGCAAACTACCTACCTATTATTCTGGCAATATCGTGCACTATGGTCATTTTGGCTACAGTTACTGCAGAAGAATTTACTTGAATCAAATGATTTTAGATGGCTGTTATTTTGACTGCTAGTAGTCTTATCAAAATTCTGCGGATTCTTTTTCAATGTTTGTCCCACTAAAATTTTTAACCGTTTCTTTACATATTCAGGTTCTCAGACAATAAAATTCTAAGAGAATTAGAATTTAGAAGGAAAAAAATTCCGCTTCATCCAGCCGGGAATCGAACACGGGTCTCCCAGATACGCGCCGGGAACTCTTACCGACTAAGCTACCGGGAACCACAGCAATTCACTCTCAAATTCACCTCAAACACCGCCTAACCTCCTTTAGGCATTAAAGAATTCTAAGAGAATTAGAATTTAGAGAGAACAAACTTAACTTGAACAAGTTTTGAGTCTGTGATGTGTTCACTGTCAACTTCATTCAGATCTTCTACGTCAGGGTCTGTATCACTTGATTCAACAATGGAATGTTCCTCAACAACATTGACTTCTTATATCTTACTTGACTTAAATCGAGTTTTAACAGTGAGACTACATTGTCGATAAATATAATTCCTTTTATTTGCATAGTGAAGGAATTCGGTGTAATTTCTCAGATTCAAATTCATTAATTCAACAGCCAATTGGGGTTAAATTTAGTGACTACTTGCATAAGATAATATTCAAATTGAGGGGGTGTTTTCATGCGCTTAATAATAAGCCGAGCGCGACTGGGAAATTCGGCAACGGTTTCGTTCTTTCCGATTTTCAAATCGTTTATTTCTCAAATGAGATCGTAATCTTCTGTTTTTACTCCCCGTTCATAATGAAAAGCTCTTAGAAAGTCCTTCCACGAATACCACGATTTTTTATTGGCAAGGTACCATGCTCTGTAAGCAGCTTCAAAAATTTTAGATAAACAAGTCACAAAAAGGTCTTTGTTGATTTCGCTCATGGACAAGAGGTCGTTTAAGAGCAAAAGAAATTGTTCAGGATTCTTCCCAGTTTTTGGAAATGAAATATCCCAAGAATTGACAATTTGACCGATTTTCACTGGTGAAGGTCAAATACTGTTATCGTGTTTAACGCTTCTACGTCTACCATAGTCACCATCGCGAGATCGGTGGCTCGATGAATCGTTGTCAGTAGTACCTTTCATAACCATCATTGCTCGAATCGCTTGATCGCCAGGACAAGTTTCCTCTTCGCGATGGGGGTGATTGCCTGCGAGTCACTGATCTACGAGTTGACGCTAAAAAATTCCCGGAGGATTGACTAGGGGCGTTACTCCTGCTTCGTGAACGTCCTCGTGATCTTTCCGGTTTTACTAGATAATTCTCATTTAAATTGTTCATATTTTCTCGAGTTTCCGACCTTTGTCGATATTGCTCTTCGGTGGAAAAAATTTCTTCGCTTACACTTTCACCATTTGGTAATAAGGTAGTTATTATGGCACTAAATAGTGGCGGCAATGGTTGCATTGGGTTAAATGGTCCGTTCCGATCTCTGTTGTGGAAATGAACCCGTCGAGTACCTAACTGTATTTCATCATTATTCTTCTTTTGACCAAAATTTTCACTCCTGTTTCTTGAATTAATCGTTTCAGCATTTTGTCGTCGATGTCAGTGAATTATTCTACTTGAATCATCCGAATCACTTGTCCCACGTTCTGCAGAGAAGGTATTTCACAATTTTCTACTATCAGGTCTTTGTGTTTCACTGAGTTGGTTAAAACATTGGAATAAATCCTAGAGGGCATTCTGGCAACCGTTCAATCGAGTTTCTAATCTCCCAATATTGTCGATAACTGGGGCGTCATTGTCATTCTATGGGGGGTTATTGTTCATCATCGGTTGCGGAGTTAAATTGGGTGTAATACCCATTCCTCTTCCCCTACCAGAATTTGTCGATGGAAGACTACTGTCATTTGAATCGCGGTTTCTATTAACTGGATTCAAAGGGACAAAATTCCGATCGCGATTATCAGGTTCAATTCTGTCAATCGTATGATTGACTTCAGGCGAATGTACTAACAACATTGTGTTTGGCTTATTTAATATTCTAAATGTCCCTACTCTATAATAGACAAGTGGTCGAGGGCTATATCGTAATTTTATTTCTTATTTCCTTCCTAAACCAGTCCTTTCTTGGTGCCGTTCCATTACTAGGATTATCGACAGACGAGCGTCGAATTACCCTATCAAGCCGACACGTGCTCACGAATGTAAACAATAGAACGATACAAAGATCAATGAGGGAGCACTATCTTCTCGCCGACACAAATAATTATTCAATATATTTGCCTGTTGAACTTTATTAGTATATTTCAGTGCGAGTGGGATTTTTTGACTCGCGTGGTTGGCCAGTCCTCGCCTTCGGCTCGGACGCCAACTCCACGCGAGTATAAAACCCCATGGCACTTATCATAAACGATATTTTTCCGTAGTGACTTTCACTTTTACCAGTTCGGGGAAGGGTCAATACCAATCCCCGGCCTGGAAAATGTGAAGGTCAGTACGGAACAATACTAATCTTGCCAGGACGAAGCAATATTCAATCCCGATTAAAGAATTAATTAACGCACAGTCACAATTTAATTTAATTGGTTATAGAATTCACTGTCGACGACCGATCATAGCACGATATAACCAACCCGCAGTATTCCAAATGCGGAATTACTTTTACATTTAATTGACAATAGGACAGCGCATTGTCTAATTCTCATTGACAATTCTATTTAATTTGGTCGCCCAATTACAGCGTAGATCGAATTAGTAGACATCATATTACACTAATACATTCAGCAATGTGAGTAAATCATGATAATATGGAGGATGAATATCGAATACAATAGCTTCCTAGCTGTCGCTAAGACTCATGTATTTAAGGCTCTCAGCCCCGAATATTAATTAATTATATCCTGTCGAAATTTCGTTGGAAAATTTTACAATTAACATTTGACTAAACTTCCCAAAGCTGCCAACGTTGAGCGCCAAATGAGACAATACCATCTTGGCAATAATAAATTTTATAAAAAATTAAGAGGTACACTCGACGTGGCCTTGGGTCAGAGGCTGTCGTGGCTGATAGACAATTTCAATTGTTGGGCACCAGCCAATTATTAGAAATTGACAATAAATAATGACTCTATCGGGTAAATTAGAATTGATATATTATACGAGACTCGGTTAATAGATTCAGGTTGATTCGACTTTGGGGACCCGTGAGAAATCCCAGAAGAAAGAATAATTAGGAGAGGATATACAAGGGTACTTATGTGGAACCTCGAAATTGAGTCTCTATTAAATTGACCAGTTGACAATAATACTGAAAATGAATGAAGAGATAAGAAAAAATATTTAATTCACAAAACACAGAAAATTTCGATTTAATACAGAAAACAATGCAACGAATTAAATACTGTTCAGTAAGACGATCGAACCAAGAGTGTCCTGCTGGACACTGGTCGCTAACCGTTTTCCTCATTCATTCATTTTACACAACACAGTATACGAAAATTTGATAATTACGATGGCCTGATGTCCAGAACGGGTGTCTTGGTTATTTACGAATCTGTTAAGTTTTTATATTGCATTAAATGTTTTCCCTATGTGGTAAATCCTATACTCAGTGAATAAAAGTTCAATCATAATTACAATTCACTTTCTTCTGGGATGTAAGTCAGAGAGTAGATTTCTGGAATCCAATGATTGTTGATCCTCTGTTAAATGTGCGTGTCACTGTTATAAATTGTTATAAATTGTTATAATTAGTTCACTCGACTCTTATAAATTTTTATAATTAGTTCACTCGTTAATTCAATTATTCTGTTCCTTATATCATCAATATAATTCCGCGCTTAGAATATCATCACCTAATGTTTTCGACACCAAATTAAAAATTAAAATTTTAAATGATTGTTTGACTTCTGCTCTATCCTTTCATGAGAATCTGAAATTCACGTTAATGATTCAGATAATATTACATTATTATTGTTAGATTTATGGAAATAATTAAAGGCCAGACTTTCAATCAAAGGGCGATTTTATTATTATAAAGATGTCAATAGCTCGAGGATTCCGATCGAAGTGAAGTCTTCTCTTGTTATTCTCAATAACCGATCGTTTCCAAGGATTTTTACATTCATTTCTTTTCTAATTCGAATAGGTTAAGGGGGGACATGCTACACTACTGCCCCTTGAGAAAGGTTGTCCCCCCGACAACCACTGGAGCTATTTGAGATATTGCATCCAACAATCATAACTCAAATAATTAATAAAGAGTGAAAATCACATGAAAAATTCAGAGAAATGTTTGGAGATGGAAGATCTCACATAGGGAGGGCTCCAGGTGTTTCTCCCGCTAAAACCCCCCAGAAATCAGTGCTGAAGGAACCGTCCCGAAACACTCATACATGTGTGACTCAATATAACAAGATTATAAAATTCTGTATTACAACTTATTGTATTGGATGAAAGGAAGTGTCAAGTCTCTCACTCAGAGTTTAATATTATCAAATCATTCTCATACGTCATTCAATTATAATTTATCAAACTTGATAAAATGCCGAATAATTTCCTCATGGCCTCAAGTTCCAGGTTCTGCAAACTCAAAACAAAGACCTTACAATAGCATGCGATATCGCAAAATTGAGTCAACAATGTGGTTACTATAACTACAAAATGCTATCGTAATTACAACACGTTTTCAGTTCGTAATACCACGGTATTTATAACTTGATGTTATATGTCGAGAAAATTTAAGTCAATCTAGGCCCTTGAAAGCCTAGAATAAATCGATTCCCATTTTAAGACCTCCGTAACGGACCCAGAATATCTACTGCGAATCTTTCAAATGGAAACTCAGCCTTATAAATCTGTAGTTCCCCTTGGACTCGACGATTTGGCCCATCACGACTAAAACACGTTGAACAAGACTAACACCATCTCTCAACCTCAGCTTTGCAACTAGCCCAGTAAAATCGTTTACGAATGTTATCCAACATTCGATTCACTCTGAAATGACCTGCGACAGGGAAATAGTGAGAAAGTCTAAGGATTTCAGATACCTTGCTTCTAGGGACGATAATTTGGTAAACGAATTTGCCTTGATCGACCGATTCCCAGGGACGATAGAGGATCCCGTTATTCAATCCAAGAGAATCCCAATACACCAGATAAATTTTGATTTCAATGTCTAAATGAGATACATCTTGCCATTCCGTTCGATTATTGGTACTCTTGAATTGAATTATAGATCTGAGCGTCGGATCGGTTGACTGGAGTTGTTTTCAGTTGAATTCCTCATCAATTGTACAGATCGTGCGACTGATACATTTTTGAGAGGTTTCGTCCTGAATCTGTATTCTTTCACACTTTTTACAAGTGCAAGGACGACGAGAGAATCCGTCGACATTGCCATGCAAACGGCCTGGTCTGTTGATAATTGTGAAATCGTGTAATGTCCAAAATTTTATACTAGAAATTGAAGGCTAGAATAATTTTATGTAAAATAACCAAGAACCAAATCAATGATTGTAAACTAAATAGAGTGCATTTCATCACGTGAACTCGATTAAAAATTCCAAAGACATTGGAATCGAGTTCAAAAGTGATGAAATGGCCCACTCAGCATGTCCCAATTACTCATCATTAAGATTCGCGCGCGCAGAAACGATTGAAAACCGATGAATTGAAAACCCAAAAATCAAATGAACTACTTCCCCAAAAAAAATCAAAAGAGTGGGAAAAGTCATACGAAATTTTCCGCCAATTAAAAATGGACTCGTTGGAGCCCATGTGACAAGTGACCCCAAAATTCATATAAAAATGTCAGAAAACTCAAAATTAAACAGTCTTGATGCAGCAACGGAGCAGTAACAATTCTGGTGGAAATAGTTCATTTAATCGGTCCGGTTTTTCAATCCTTCCTTCGATTACACGGGATAGTACTGAATTAATAGTAAGTTATGAACAATTGAAATTATCTCGGAATAAAATTTTTTTAATCGAGAGTGGTGACGTTTCTTACGAATAAGGAATTCGTTCATTGTGAAGCGTTGTGGACAGTCTCAAACAAACTCTTAAAATCTTCAAATTCAACTGTCAAAATTCATTAACATATCAACGAGCAGAAGAAAGTGTCTCTGGGAAAGTATCCATAATAGCCTGTAGCACGACTAATTGCTGGTGAGGAAATTACGGATTTACCCAGGGATCTACAAACACATCGATTAATTTATAAAAAACAGACCGAATTGTGAGTAACAAAAATTATACACCCAAATTTGAGTCCTCCAGATTCAGCTTCGTCGGACCAACCATTATTTTCCACGGCAATCTCGAAATGTTTCTGATATCGCAACCATGATTGTGTACCGTCATACGTGTCTGGTTTAATGAAGTTGTTTTTCCCGACGGAAGTCGAGATTTGTGAAGCGGAATTAGAAGCGGCAGTGTTGTTAGCATTGACAGAAGTAGAATTAGAGTTAAAAGAGTTATCTGGGGACATTCTGGACACCAGGGGGTTGAAATGGTACATCTGAGCGGTGGACGTCCACAGGAACTGAATTATGAAACACCGGTACTTCTGGTCTCGAAAAATTGCGGCGTTCTTCCCTCTCAGTACGGCGATGCTCCTCGAGATCACGGCGGATGGACTCACGAATCTCTGCAATGATTTCTACTTGAGATCTCTTATGCCGACGAAGATCCTCTCGTAGATTGTTTTGAATGTAAAAACAGTCCTTGCTTATTTTGGAAAAAAAATGAAATCTGCATAAAAACACAAAAACAAATGTTTTTGTAAAAAAACTGGGCCAAGAAAAAGTTTTCTTTGATTCCTACTGGGAAGTCAAAATTAGTGAAAAATACATCGAAATAAAAAAGGAAGCCAAGTCAGGAATTTTGAATAAATGGTGATATTGCACAATCAGGTTTCTATAAGAAAAATAGTTATCAATGGAATAAGTATTCTAAAAAAATTCTCCATGAAATAAAAAATCAGTAGGAGCAGGAGCAACGTGCTTGACGCGGATCAAAGGATGGAGGATTAGATTGATACAGACAGTGAGTTCAAAAACTACCCCCCAAGAACGTTGTTCCCGCTCCTACTGATTTTTTATTTCATGGAGAATTTTTTTGGAATACTTATTCCATTGAGAACTATTTTTCTTATAGAAACCTGATTATCCACTATCACCATTTATTCAAAATTCCTGACTTGGCTTCCTTTTTTATTTCTATGTATTTTTCACTAATTTCGACTTCCCAGTAGGAATCAAAGAAAACTTTTTTTACATCCGGTGAAATTTGTTCTTTTCAATTCAATTTAACTCATTCATATTTTATAAGATAAAACATTTTTTGAATCAACCATTGAAGGGAAATAAACAGTTCTACTCCAGATTTATTATCTTCACCGAATTTCAATTTTTAATCATCTATGAATAATTTTCTGACTTGATTTGGTTCCTCAATTTTTGCTTTGATGATTCCTATGCGGATTGTATTTCTTGGAGAGATGAATTGATTTCCTTATAGGAATTGTCGAACAAAATGTTCACAAAAAATTCTTGTTGAAAACATATGTTGTTGTTTTTGTTTTTAAAAATATTAGGGAACATTGGGTGGAATGGACTCTTCTGACTTCGTGTTTCAATATTTATAACCAAGGAACACATTTATCGATTGAGCTCAGTCTAAGCTCATTACAAAGGGGCTGACTGTATTTTAATTTTAAAAAAAATCTATTTCATCAACACTTCAATAAGACATCAACATTTTGAAAGGGTTCAAAGTGTCCATTTAATCCCACCCTCTCCTACTAATTTTTCCTAAATAATCACAAAATTGTTCGCATTTCACTGTCACTTCATTTAGAGAATTTTTTTCCACGGAATGAAAACATTTTCTGTTACACTCGGAGAAAAATAAATATTTTCTTTTCGAATTTAACTATTCACGGACATTCAATACTTGATCACAATATTTTCGACACATCTCACTTTTGTCACATTCCAAACATAAACCGATAACCTCACAAACAGTGCATAAACTACCTTCATATCCGAGGTCCGCATATGAATATGAGGTATTCCACGCCAAATGCGTCAACCGCTGACCCTCACCCTCGTGGAAATTGATGGCGATTTTTTCTATGATTGGGGAGGTTGAAAAACTATATCTCAAATTTTTTCAGATTTTTTCGGCAGTCCAGTTCGGAGATATGATTTTTGTTTCTTTTTTCCGGTTTTTTTCAATAATTCGAGTTTTATCCATTCGATTTTCATTTATTAACCGTCAAAACTTTTCATTTTTCACTGCCTATAAGAATATTTTTAGTGACATTTTTTTTTCGATCTTTGGATGTGCCCAATAACGACTTTTCGAATAAAAAAGATGAAAAACTTGAATTTTGAAAATTACGTCACGGATGATTGGTTTCATTTTTATTCAGTAATTCTTATAATCAAAACAAAGATTGTGAGCCATCATACAAGTTGGGCATCGTCCTGGATCTATTTTATTTCCAACTTTTTCTTTTCGAAATTCCGTAAATTTGGTCGCAACACCTCAAAATGGTGTTGATTGACTTTGATTATAGACAGTATGAAGTAAATTTGATTGCATACCTATATATTATATATTTTTTCGATACATAGTCGAAGACATTTTGTGGTATTTTGACCAAATTTGCGAAATTTCCAAAAGAAAAAATTATAAATAACATCTATTCAGGAGGATGCCCAACTTGAATGACAACTCAAAATACTTCTTTTGATTATGTGAATTATTGAAAAAAAATTTTGAATATCAACCGTGACATAATTTGCAAAATTCAAGTTTTTCAAATTTTTTTTGAAAATTCGTTATCATGAGCATCTAGGAATCGAAAAAAAAATTACTAAAAGTAGTCGTACCGGCGGTAAAAAATGGAAAATTTTGACGCTTAATAAATCAAAATTGGACAAATAAAACTCGAGTTACCGGAAAAAAAGGAAAAATGTGAAAAAAATCACATCTCCGAACTGGGCTGCCGAAAAAATCGGAAAAAATTTGAGAGATAGTTTTTCAACCTCCCCGATCGTAGAAAGAATCGTCATTCATTTCCAAGAGGGTGAGGGTTAGCGATTGACTCATTTGACGTGAAATACCTCATATAGATATGGCGGGATGAAATTCGAATTTTCGACGAGAGAAAACAAAATAGAACACCGAGTCGATTTTCCGTTCCACTCTAATAAGTGATTTAACGTGAAGAAGAACATTTCCCGTGGTTCTCCATAACAACATGACAACCCACATTCAAATGCATTGGTGGCAACACTTCAACATTGGATATGAGGTACAATTGGACCGGCGCTGCCAACGTTACAATTTGATTCTCCGACTTTATAATGTGAATCGCGAGAATGTGAATATCAACCCGTTGCTATTCTTCTATCTTTTTTACTGTTAATCCAAAAAGTACCATAGTTACACCATTGAAAAGCTCATAGGCGATTTATATAATGTAACTAACGACACTTTCCCGATTTGTCGTCCCGTTTTTATTATACCGAATGTAACTCATTTAGAGGTAGTGGATGGGTAAGTTCTGTCGTGTATAGATACGCGGTGCGCTCGGCCTGATGTTTTGCTCAGTCGGTCAAAAGTTTTCTTGGCCGATACACTATCGCGTATCTCGATAAACGATCGTTTCCAAGGATTTTTACATTCTTTTCTTTTCTAATTCGAATAAGCTAAGGGGGGATACGCTACATTATTATCATGTTGATTATTTGTAGCTATGGAATATTGAGTCAAAGCTTTTTTAGTTTAAGCCTATCTGAAATTTCGAATTCAAATATTGTTATTATTTGGTCAAAGTGAAGCAATCGATTATCATTTTCACTGTGTTGCATTCAGATTTTTCTATACTTAGCGTTAAAAATATCAGAATCTCCCATAATTCTTACTATTGATTCCAATTAACTTTGTTTGAAGGAAACCCCAGTAAACACAACATTGACGAAGTTGAATCATTCTTTTTTTCTCAGACCTAAATGATTTGGGCAATTATAATTGCTTCATCAATCGAAAATACGACAGGGTATGATTCATGCACGTAAGAATTTTACACATTTATGGTTGTGCGCAAATCTGAAAATGGAATAACACATGCACATTATATTTTCCCATATCCTCAAGTTGTACACAATGTCATTTCGTTGTGTGCACATTGAGTAAAAAAAATATGTACACTTAGAAAAATAATAAATGTTTTGTATAAATATTGTGCACGCAAATTAATTAAAAAGAAGAAGTTGTGCACATTTATTTCTTTACACATAAGGAACGATTATTCGTTATACACACATGTTTTTTAAACGTTCACAAAAATAATCTGTGTAGTTATTTTCGTGCACGCAATTAGATGAGCAGGATCGTTGTGCATAAAATATGGTGCTCAGCATATCGTGCACATACAGGAGGGAACCTCACTTTGCAAGGAGATGTTCATAAAATGCAGTCCTTAAGGAGGTTCGTCTAAAATCGCAAGTATTGAAAGAAAAAATAATTTTTTTAAACAGGAAGTTGAAAATCTTCCTTCAATTTGATGCAAATTTCAATCCACCCACCCATGTACATTATTCAGAAATGTAATAGACAAGAAGAACAAAAATCGATGATTAATCAATATTTATTGTTTATTTGCCTACAATTGAAAAATGTACAGTTATGAACAATCTGAAATTGGAAGAAAAATGAAACATTTTGTAAGATCTGAATTTATTACAAAATATCAACATGAATGCAGAATACAACAGCTCAATACGTGAGAAATTTGATAAATTGGGTTTTCTGTTCATATCAGAAAAAACAATTGAAAATATGGGATTCGGGAGGGGATAATGACGTCACACTTTTCGACAGTTCGTCGTTGACTAACTGCGAGGTGCTACTTCCGCCCCAGGGGCTCTAGGTTTCTGACATGAAGTGAGCTTATAATAGTTAGTCATGATCAATCATTGAATTGTCCGTCACTTTAAGATGAAAATTAAGTCGAGAAATGTTGAAAAGATACATATTAGAATTAGATATGTAAGTGATAAAAATGACCGGTCAAATGATCGTCAATGACCCCTGTCATGACCAGTAATTACAGCGGCGTAAATCTGACCACGTGGTCAGGAAACAAAGTGACGATTGACCATAAGCATGAAATGACTGAATAAATTTTGACCGAATTTCAATTTGCTTAAAGTAGTACATACGAACTCCGCATGAGTCGTTGAGTGTAGCAACAGAAAATGAATTTAAAATGCACAAAAAAATGTTTATTCATGATTGACAATTTTTTATTTAACCCCTAACTTTGATGGGCGTAAGTTATTAATCCATTGAATCATTTGTTGAATTATTTTTTCAAATAATAGTCTCCTATTTGATTAGCGTTTTGTATTCCCTCTCGCTCTCTCTCACTCTCGCACAACATGCCGCTTTGGAACAATCGAGAACGTTAATAATTCATAACAAATAAATGAGACGGAGGATAATTTTCAGATTGGACATAGATTTTTTATTTATTTTTTCTGATTTTTCGAGATTTTTTCTAGATTTTAATCTGCCATAACCTCAAATAGCTCATTTTCTCATAAGACACTGTGTTTTTTTTTGGCATTTCTTGATTAATTATTATCAATAATACTAGACTGAGGATTGCGCGCAAACTCAGCAAGTATTTTCCTATCCTCATTAACTTTCGTTGACAACTTTTTCCAGATTTTAATTTTTGAAATTTGAGTTGCGTACGTACTACTTTAATGCCCAACCCAACGAAAGATGGCGACCATGGACCAAAAGTGTAACGATATTAGAGGTCACCTGGGCACTTGTAAGTATCAATTTTCAACTATTCTTTGAATTATAAAGAAGCGGGATTTGAAAACTTTAATTTTGGATTAAGACATATCGGTGCGTGGATCATCGAATAATAGAATTTTTTTTAAATGGAGGAAATATCTCCATTCTAAAATTAAATCTGTCGCATCCAGTGCCTCTACAGGAGGTCTAAAAAGATCTGATCGTGAAACTCCCGTTCGATTGCCAAATCAACTCGATCATGCCATCGCTCTCCTCCCATCATATGTGGAGGTAAATAGGAGATGATGTCCGCTCTGCACAATGGGCATCTTCGCGTGATCAAGCTCTGCACACAGGAGACGCAAATGCGATGATGGCAGGGGTTCAATTTTTGGATCCTCTCTCTTGACTCGCATATGCAGCAATCTTTTTGAAAATAAGTGGTATCATCAGTAAAAATGGTATAAGGGAGCCTATTCTCGAGTGGATGAGCAATACTTCCGTCCTCGGAAGTAACTCCGCCCACGGAGAAAAAAGTACGCGACAATCTCGTGAAAGGTCCCTTGAGAAATTGATGTGCCACCCACCAACAGTGGGACTTATCGAAGGGTTCGCTAATGCTAGAAAGGTAACACTCCTATAATTCGAAGGATCATATTAGAAAGTACTGAGTGGTGCTCTACAAAGTCGCGTGCTTGGGCATTCAAAAAATAGTGTGCAACCACTAAAATTTTGCACTCGGTGAGGTACTTTACGTGCATGTGAGGCCAATTCATTTTTCATACCACAGAGGTCACCACTTAGCAAAGGAGGGCTGATGGAAATTTACCGAGTGGCATACTAATACTTGGAAAGGCCCCCGTCAATTTTTCGTATTTGATTCCATAAAGATAGAATTCTTTGAACTAGTTTCTAATAAGCGGAGAAAAAGTAGGGTTTAGCATATGAAAGTTTGGAGAGGGGTGATTTAAATTATTATTATCAGAATCTAATTTGTGTAGAGTATTCTATATTTTTTTGTGCCTCCTCCGCTACGGCCCATGCGTTAGTGGGAAGATACACTAATTTTCGAGAGATTTTTCTCTTCGTGTAAATGGAACACCTAATCCACCAAATCCACCGACCCAGGCATTCCAGCTGCAGAACCACTTCCGTTCACAGGAATGTTTCCGATCCATTCGAAAAAAGGCCCCCAGAAGGCGATTTGTATGCGACATGTGGTACGCCCTATGGGTCACATGCAAGGAACCATCGTGCTATCGCACAATCACAACTCGAGAATAGCCTTCCAGGGGCTGCGAAGCCGCTCTTGGTCAAATGTGAATCCGACTAATCGGGTACATGCGACAGCCTGCTGCAGTCCTATACAGCTTGACAACGCCGTAGCTGGACTAGGCCGTAAAGAATTCAATTATTAATTACGACAAACAGAATAGATTCAGGGAGCTAATTTGTTTTCCCTGGGTAGATGGGATTTTTTTTTGTTTTTCAGAAAGATAGTTGCATCCAGTCCTATGAGGAGTTATTTCTTCAATAGACTAATCAATTTTTTTTTAGACCGTTGAAGAGTGCGCTAAAAATTCCAACCATTATGAGTGAAGTTAGCCCATGTTTGGCCCACACTGTTTCGCTGTCATACTTTGATGCTCATACGTAAGCTTCCTACCCCAGACTTGTGAAAACGGAAATCGCTAGGAACAAGTATCGTTTATAAACAGTGCTAGAAGGTTTTGTGACTACTGTGGATGATTAGTTCTCGCCGTCGGCCCCTATGCCAATGCCACTCGGGCGAAAAACCCCATGGCAGTTGTCCTCAAATATATCATTTGATCACGCTGTATAACTTCGCGTGCATGGAATGTTCCTTTTCTGGTCATTGTGATGGAACATATTGTTCGACTCACCTTCGGCTATACTAATCGGAATATACTATTTTCTGCATAATAAAAAAGGGAATGGTCGGTTGAACTTACCGGCGTTGCACAGTGAGTGACAAGGTTCACGACGATCAGAAGAGGTCACATGGTGATGTAGGGGACATACGGGGTTTGATTTGTAAATACAATGATAATGAGATTTGCGCGTCTTATAGGAACTTGGTACGAGCAACTGATCGTCAATCATTGATGATGCAAAGCCAGCTCTACTAATGTTTACAAATGCAACTTCACCCGCGCGTATTGTATTCATGGAAGTATGTCTGACTTCGGAACTCTTTTCCCACACATTACAAACAGCAATGAAAGTTGGTGCACTGTCATGCACTCATCTTCCACGAGTGAACTTAATGGAATGGTTTCTTCACACTTGCAAACATCGCCAAGAGACGGTGCATTTTCACGCATTCATAGTCCACCGATGATCGCAGGTATAAATGCGAAATCCTGTACTCTGTATCAAGTTAATCCTATACTCTGTGTCAAGTTAATTTTTCCATTTAGTGAGTATTCTTCGAATGGCATTTCACAAGGCATATGAATCCCGACCAAGCGACTGGTGTCAAACATTCACGATACAAAGTTATTTTCCCTAATGGTTACAAAGGTAACTGCACGCGCTCGTCCTGTACTCAACAAAGTATGTATGACTATCGGAACTCTTTTCCCACACATTACAAACACCAATGAAATTTGGTGGACTGTCATGCACTCATCTTCCACGAGTGAACGTAATGAAATGGTTTCTTCACACTGGCAAACATCGCCCAGAGACGGTGCATTGTCACGCACTCATACACCAATGATTATCGCAGGTGTAAATACGAAATCTTATACTCTGTGTTAAGTTAATTTGTCAATTTTGTGAGTATTCTTCGGATGACATTTAACGGGACATATGAATTCTGATCAAGCGACTGGTTTCAAACATTCAGGACGCAAAGTTATTTTCACTAGTGGTTACAAAGGTAACTGCACGGGCTCATACTGTACTCAACGAAGTATGGGTGAATATCGGAACTCTCGTCCCACACATTACAAATCTCAATGAAAGTTGATGCACTTTCATACACTCATCTTCCACGAGTGAACGTAATGGAATGGTTTCTTCACACTTGCAAACATCGCCGAGAGATGGTGCATTTTCACACACTCATACTCCACCGATAATCGCAGGTGTAAAAACGAAATCCTATACTCTGTGTCAAGTTAATTTGTCCATTTTGTGAGTATTCTTCGGATGACATTTAACGGGACATATGAATTCTGATCAAGCGACTCGTTTCAAACATTCAGGATGCAAAGTTATTTTCACTAGTGGTTACAAAGGTAACTGCACGCGCTCATACTCAACGAAGTATGCTTGAATATAGGAACCCTCTTCCCACATATTACAAACGCCAATGAAAGTTGGTGCACTGTCATGCACTCCATCGATGATAGCAGGTATGAAAGCGAAATCCTATACTCTGTGTCGAGTTAATTTGTTCATCTTGTGAGTATTCTCCGAATGGCATTCCGCGGGGCGTACGAATTTCGATCAAGTGGCTGGTGTAAAACATATTTGATACAAAGCTATCTTCACGAATGTTCAGAATGGTAACTGCACGAGATAAGTATCCACTCATGGAAGTCCGAAAAGGCATCGCAAAATGAACGTCATTGCAACTCTATGGAATCAAAGACCTTCATGATTTTCAACTTGAAAGTATCAGTCATGGACTTCACCGTTCTTCACATGTCGTGTAATGCAATAAATACTATTCATTTTCATTATATTCNGGAATCAAAGACCTTCATGATTTTCACCTTGAAAGTATCAGTCATGGACTTCACCGTTCTTCACATGTCGTGTAATGCAATAAATACTATTCATTTTCATTATATTCTATGAATGTGGAATAGTAGTTTTTGATGCGGTTGATACACGTAGCGCTCGCTGAAAGGTTCCCACGAGTGTCTGTCTATATTTTTGTGTCAGATGTCACTTGACACACAGTGTGGGGAAAAATCCATTGTTATATAGATTCCCCTTTATCTCTTCACGCCCAACAAATTCATTCTCGACTCAGCACGAGCCAATGAAAAAAACTTATATATGAATTCTTCCTAATTTTTAGAATATTGAATGGGGGATGATCAAAGTAAAAAAATTATCAACGATTATCAACTGCATATGAAGATATATGGGGTACAAATACTATAATAGTTCTCTCACTAGAAAATAATAGAAAAATTTATAATGAAATGAATCCCATTGAATATCTGACGTACTCCAAGTATATATGTATATTTTTGTCGCTGACGTGTTAAACGCTCGGTTTTAGAGGCTTGTGCGGAGTTCATAAGGCTTATGCCACAATGAGCACAATGACATACGGAACGCCTACCATTCTCAAAAATAAAAGGGTGGGCTTCACCTCCGCCCCAAACCTCACCAGAGGGACTCTGTTTGCCCTCTGTTTGCCCTCCCCTGCCCGCCATCCTTCCTCTCATTAAACCTCGCACTTAATCCGTCTATGACAAAATAGTATATTTCTAACCTGGGGAGGGAAAATAAAGCTTCCTCAGCCGCGAGTGCAATTATCATATAGTAAGCACGCGGCTGAGGGCCTTTAATTTACCTCCCGTGGTTAGAACGCGATTTTCCGTCTCGGCATAGGCCCGAAGTCAAATTTCCCTCCCGCAAAAGTCACTTTACCCCCGTCGGGACAGAAAAAAGTATCTGAGATTCGGTCGTTACGCGTGGTTTCAAGCCCGTGTGATTGGCCTTCAGTTTGGGCCACAAACTTCAACCTCGTAGTGAAACCGCGCTTCACGACTTTATGTCAAAATATACTAATACATATGTGTTGATAATTCGATCATAATTTTCTTACTTTTGTTGCTTCCTCTTCGTCTGGTTCTTCGTCTTTTCACTGCCGGTTCTCCCTCAACGTCAACATCCACATGAAGAACGTTTTCAGGTGCCACAGCCCCTGTAGGTTCCCCTCCGTTTTCTGCCTGCATATGAATAACAAAGTCATTATCATCTGATGAATACCGTGACGGATCACTCGGTAACGGAATAGAGTTGTTTACTCAGTCAAGTATTGTTCGATCACCGGTTGATGGGTAATGATTCCGCGACTATGATCGTCGACGAGTAATCGATCAAAACCTAACTATTGACTATTTGTTGGCCAGCAATGGACCAACGATCGAGTGACGATCCTCTGAGTTTTAGCAACGGATCAATCGATCATCCACCAGCCATCAATAGAGTGAACAAGTCAAAAAGTTGCCATCGAGTAACCATCGATTGATCTGCCAGGGGAATGGTTAGACTTGAATTGATGTCAAGATTGGGTCATAGAGAAACCAAAATTGGATGAGCTTCTGCTCCGCCTGGAGTTGCATCGAGAGGTTCCGGGACAAAATTGGCAAAATCTGCAGGATGTATTACATCAGCAACTGGTGCCGCCACTACAAGTTCTGCGCGATATTCGGGTGCTGGGGCATGAGCAAATTCTGGTTCCTCAGGAGGTTCTGTGGGATCGGCAGTTTCTGCAGCATCTTGAGCTTCTATGCGATTTGCGAGTTCTGGGTCCCCAACAGGTTCGGCGGCTCCTGCAACATCTGCAGGTTGCGCGGGATCTATAGGTTGTAGAACTGGTATACCAAGTCGACGTGGGCGACCTCGAGGCCTCCTTATCGAATTTACAGGTGGTGCTGATGGAGCCTCTGGGAGTGTAACTAGATTTTGTTGTGCGGCCAAACGTCGAGGTGGAGGGCCACGAGACCTCCTTGGGAGCGACGCCTCAGCAGATGCTACAACTCGTGGACGTCGAGTTCTGGCATTTGCAGTCTTTCGCTGAACTTGCGGTGCAGGTGCATCAGGCACAGGCTCAGGGTCGAGAACTGCGATTAGAATTGACAGATTGATGAATGTGTTATGAAACCTTCTCTTCAGTTCCGATTCAGTTTTTACCTTCGCCATGAGGCCTCCTTTGGGGAACCACCTCAGCAGCTGCTGCAACTCGTGGACGTTGAGCTCTCTCATTTGCAGTTCTTCGCTGAGCTTGCCGTGCAGGTGCATCGGGCACAAGCTCAGGGTCAAGAACTGCGATTAGAATTGACAGATTGATGGACGTGTTATTAAGCCTTGTTTTCAGTTCCGATTCAGTTATTACCTTCGCCATGAGGCCTCCTTTGAAGAACCACCTCAGCAGCTGTGGCAACTCGTGGACGTTGAATTCTGGCATTTGTAGTTCTTCATGGGCTTTGGGGTGCAGGTGCATCGGGCATAAGCTCACGGTCAAAAACTGCTATTAAAATGGACAGATTGATGAATGTGTCATTAAGCCTTGTTTTTAGTTCCGAATCAGTTACTACCTTCGTGAATCCTTCTTCTTCTTCTATACAGTATTTGATTTTCTAAGATTCCACCTGTAAATCAGAATGTAAAAATTAATTGCAATGATACTGTGAAATTTATGAGGCCATGAGCATACTAGTGCCAGGAGTAGCATCAAGGAGCCCATTTAGAAGAGCTGCCTCTGCCTTGGCTTCTGCCCCATCTCTGAATCTCTGATCTCTTCCATCATTATCAACTGACAGACGCTGTCTTTCATCAAACTGGAAAACTAACATTTTCACGATTGAGTATAATGATAGTTATCTTTAAAGAAAAATCGTATTCGTATTTTTCAATAAACCTCTTGACAGATGCATCCTTCTGAGATTTGCGATTGATGTCAAGAATTTGTCAATATCTAATCTGAAAATGACAAATAAAAATATCATATATTAGGAGAAAGACATGTAACAGCATCAGATGACTTAATATTGGAATATCTCCGGAGTCATGATAATCATCATTGGCTTGACATATTGATGTTACGTTTTAAATTTTTGTTCTCTTCATATACCCTTTCGGGTCTTTACGATTTGTTCCCATCCCACCCCCCAACACCCTGTACCACATTCGCCGAAGGACTAGGGAAAACCTCGCTTTGAGGGAAAAACCTGCCCAGGTACTGTCGCCCCTTTGACGAGACTACCGCTCAGCAGTGAAACTGTGAGATTAGAGCGCTACAAATATTGACCGCCGTCGCCGGGAATTGAACCCGGATCTCTGGCATGCTGGTCTAGCACTCTAACCGTACGGCCACTGCCGTCGGTATTGAGGTTACATATTGATAAAAGTAAAAGTCTGATGTCGGCTCAGCACGTGTTTTAATAGCAAATGAAGAAAATTATCATATTATTGCCGAACGAAATGGCTGACGAATACATATTTATATATCTGAAACATTCAGACTAATTTATCGAACGCTTGCAACAGATGTTAAACAGTCGTCCTGATCTCAAAACAATAGACTCCGTCCAAGGATTAATGTAGCATACGATAATTCCATTCTTGTCATAAGATCCGGTAAACCGGTTTTCAGGCCCAGAGACAAACAATTACTTTCATAATACGGTTCACAAAGTGCTTTCCAATAAATGCATATAGCCGGAGCCAAAGGCGACATTCGTCAAAAAATACTTTGTGGACCTTATGATGAGATTTCGCTCCTAGGACAGTAAACAATTTTCTGACGAATGTGACTTTATAGTCTGAGCCGAAGGCAAGGTCTGTAATTACATGAGTCAGGAAAGAGTTTATTGGCCGTCGAGCGAAAAGGATTTTACGTTGAGAGGCCCGAAAACCGCACTCTAACCAAACTAAGTGAGGTTAGAATAGCGGTTGATTGGGCCTAGTAACGTAAATTATAATTTAATTACTGAGTCCTGCCAACTAGCGTCTATCGTCGTGTTTTGCGCATGACACCTGGCGATTAGCAGCCATAGACTTGATAAAGAGGACCAGTTCATTTCAAGTCACGCTTCAACGCTCCTAGGAGTGTTAAAGCGCTCCTCGGTGGCGGTAAGTCTGCGACCCGGCTCGCCTCGTGCTGCACGCGACTCACAAACTGCGGACTGTCGTCCGTTTGACATGATCCAATACTATTATATCGAGGGGACATATAATTATATATATTCTTCAAACAGTCTAAAGAAAATTAGCGGAAAGCGCATAATAAAATTTGATGATACTTCAATTTTACCGGTTTATTTCGAATTGAATCTCGAATCTCATTATGGCTGCATCCGTCAACTGGAGGTCAACTGGTCTCCAATTTCTCTGATGACCTCCGTGTGTCAATGTTTTATACTCAGCTACAGCTGAATCGATCACTTTGGAAAGAGCAGCTGAAAATAGACAATTGAGGACAGTTGAGGACAGTAAAATGCTTTCTGATGAATGTGATTGCATAGTTCGAGCCGGAGGCGAGGATTATAAGCACATGAGTCAGGAAATACTTTATTCGTCGTCGAGCGAAACAATTTTTACGTTAAAATGCCCAACAACTGGATTCTAACCGAACGAAGTGAGGTTAGAACACACCTATGGAACCCGCCATGGAACGGCCATAGGGTTGGTAGCCTTCGCCATGGCCAGGCCACCAACCGCCATGGCTGTTCCATGGCCTCTCCATAGTCGTTTCATGGCCACATTCTCTATGGCCTTCTCCATGGTCGTTCTATGGTCCTTATTTCTGACACCTAGTTCAACCCTTATATTTGACCTTGAGGCTGACCATCATTTTTGATCCTCATTCTGAGCCTCACTTTCGACACTCATTTTGACCCTCATTTCTGACTCACTATGACCTTTATTTCTGAAACTTATTCCAGCCCGTATATTTGACGCTCAGACTGACCCTTATTCTTGACCCTCATTTTGATTCTCACTTTTAACATTCATTTTGACCCTTATTTCTGACCCTCATGCAGACCCCTACTTCTTACCTTCCTGTTTGAACCTCATTCTGACTACTATGACCCTTATTTCTGATACTTATTTCGACCCTTATATTTGACCCTGAGACTGACCCTAATCTTTACTTCTAATACTCATTTGACCTTCAGACTGACCCTTGTTACCGGCCCTTCTTTTTTACCCTGATTTCTGACCTTCACTCTAATCTTTACTTCTGATACTCATTTGACCTTCATTCCTGACACTTATTTCAACTCTCATATTCGACCCTCAGACTGATCCTTACTTTTGACACTCATTTTGACCTTTATTGCTGACCCTCATACTGACCCCCTATTTCTGATCTTTATTTTCGACCCGTATGCCTGATCCTCATTCGGACCCTCCTTTCTGACAGTCATTTAGACCCTTCTTTTGGCCCTTTATTTTTCATTTTCATTCTAAACCGTACGTTTAACCGTCATTCTGAACCTCATCTCTGACCTCAGACAGTTAGATTTGACGTTCGCCCTGAGCCTTACCCTTGGCCCTCGCTCTGAACTTGATGATAAGGGTCGGAATGAGTGTCAAAAGTAACGGGGAGGGTGGAGGTCAGAAATGACGGTCAGAATGAGAATCAGAAAGAAGGGTCAAAGTGAGAGTCTAGATGAAAGTCAAAAGTAAGGGTCTAAGTTCGAGTCATAAATAAGGGTCAGCATGGAAGTCTGAACTGAGGGTCGGTATGAGTGTCAAAAATCCGTGTCAAAACGAAGACTCGAAAATGAGGGTTAGGAAAAAGCATCAGTATGAAGGTCAAAAATAAGAATGAGGGTCAGGAGTAGAATGAGGATGAGAAATAAGGGTAAAAAATAAAGGCCGGTGATTAGGGTCAGTCTGAGGGCCAAATATAAGGGTCGAAATAAGTATCAGGAATGAGGGTGATAATGAGTCAGAATGAGGGTCAAAAATATAGGACAGAAATAGGGGCTCAGCATGGGGGTCAGACATGAGGGTCAAAATGAGTGTCAAAAGTAAGGATCAGAATGATGGTCAAAAGTAAGGATCAGAATGAGAGTCAAATATAAGGTTGAAATAAGTATCAGAAATGAAGGGTAATAGTGAGTCAGAATGAGGGTCAAAAATAAGGGTCAGAGATAGCGTGAGGGTCAGAAATGAGGGTCAAAATGAGTGTTAAAAGTGAGGATCAGAATGAAGGTTAAAAATAAGGGTCAGTCTGAGGGTCAAGAATAAGGGTTGAAATAAGTATCAGAAATGAAGGGTAATAGTGAGTCAGAATGAGGGTCAAAAATAAGGGTCAGAGATAGCGTGAGGGTCAGAAATGAGGGTCAAAATGAGTGTTAAAAGTGAGGATCAGAATGAAGGTTAAAAATAAGGGTCAGTCTGAGGGTCAAGAATAAGGGTTGAAATAAGTATCAGAAATCAGGGCCTTGGAAGGCCCATGGAGAAGCCCATGGAGAATGTAGCCATGGAACAGCCATGGCGGCTTTCATACGTGAGTACAGATTGTTCGGGCCGTTTCGGCGTTTCGCCGTTTCGTTCCACGGAACGATAGAAGTTTCCTGTAATTGATTAAGGAGAGTTCAGAATTCTCAGAAAATAATGTTCGTATGTTCCCTCCACTTATCTGTCATCCACTTTTTTCTCAATCATAAGAACCCTCCTCGAAATCTGCGAACCGTTGAACGGAAGAATATATTGAAGGATTTATGATTTGCATACACAACATTTTCCATATGGGTTGATGGACGCCTACACGCCTGGTGACATGCAAGTGGAAATTTTCACATATATTGTTTGTACGCACTGGATTCTTGAAAATGGATAGAACATTTCGTAACGGCAGCCAGAAAGTTCTCAGATATGCGCCAAACTCTTGCAGAGCAGGTTGTCTCTCTCGGTCGATGAGTCGAGTTATTCGTTGAACTCCTTCTGGCATGTCGTCTGGAGGCAAATGTGCAAAAGCGTATGCTTTTTCCAGAATGTACTCGCAACCAACAATACCAAGACTCGTCCATTTCTTCGCAATTGCCTATAAAGATCCGAGAAACGGTCATCGCGATAAAGTCTATCACCTAGTATCCGTCTGTGTCTGTCTGTGTCTCTGTTTATGCCTATATCTGTCTCCACGTACCATGGTGGCCATAGTCGTGGGATCTAAAGGATCCAAAGGTTATTGAGAGAGTCCTAAGGGTCAAATACAAGGATCAGAGGGTCAAATTTCGTTCCAAAGTTCCAAGTGCTGAATGAGGGATTGCAGAGGTCAGATACAAGGGTTCAAGGGTCAAATGGAGGTGGCCTCATGGTGGCATAGCAGGGATATCAGTGCTACAAAGAAGGATCCAATGACAGAGAGCAAAGATCCAATGAAGGGTTATAAGGGCCGAATACATGGATCAGAGCATCAAATAGGGGTCAAGAGTGTAATGAATAATGAGTTATGAGTGCAAAACACAGAGGTCGAAGGATTGAATAAGAGGTTGTAAGGATCGAACACAAGGGTCTGAGGGTAAAATAGGGAAGAAGAGGCAAATGGCGGATTATGAAGGTCAAACAGAAGGGTCCGAGGCCTGAATAAGGAATCATGAGTGCTCAGCATATGGATTCAAGGGTCAAAGAGCCAAACATATGGATTCAAGGGTAAAAAAAAGCGGTTACGAGGGTTAAACATTCGATTCAAACAATTCAATAAGGTGTTGTGAGGGCGAAATACAAGGTTCCAAGGGCCAAATGAGGAACTGTAAGGGTGGAAAACAAGCGTTCAAGGAACAAATGAGGGATTGCGAGGGTCAAATGACGAACTACAAGGGTCTAATACGGGATTATAAGGGCCAAACACAAGGTTCCGAAAGCCAAATGAGAGATTCCAAGGGTCGAATACAAAGGTCCAAGAGTCGAATGGGGGCCAAGAAAAAGCATCCAAGGCTCAATGGAGGGATTATAAGGGTCTAACACAAGGCGCCACGGATGAAATAAGGGACTATAAAGGTGAAACACAAGGTTTCAAAGACCCAGTGAAGACCAAAAGTCAAATGAGGGGTTATGAGCATCTAACACGATGTTCCAAGGATCAGGTGGGGGTCGCAAGGGTCAAATAGGGGGTTATAAAAGTTCAACACGAGGTTGCGAGGGCTAAATGAGGGATAATGTGGAATACATGGGTCCAAGAATCAAATGGGCGATTACAAGGGTCATATACAAGAATGAAATGGGGGCGAAAACAGAGTAGCGTTTGGCAGGAGCGCTCAATCGAGTAATCTCAAGAGTCTAATATGAGAGATACTCGCAGTAATCACATTGGCACCCTTCATAGTTCAACTTGAAAGAACGTGAATTACAAAAATAATCCATACAGATTTTACTCGATAGATCTATCTCTCGAGATCCTTGTGATGACTACGTGCATAATCCCATTTGATCCTTGCGATTACTCGATTGGGCTCTCCTATTTAACGCTGCCCTGCACAGTTTAACCCTTGTGGATTCTTCATGCGCCCCTCATTTGACCCTTGGCCACTTGTGTTTGACCCACATAACTCCCTCCATAACCCTTCATTTGTGGACGTCCGCATAAAAAGGGACCACTTTGTCGATTCTAGTTTCCGAGATATTTACGTTCTTCTCTTCCGAACTCCCATTTAAACCCATGTTAAATTATTTCCTCGATCTTCTCTAGCATCATCACTTTTTTCGCTGTCAAGGTCATTTGGGGCTCTAAATGTGTAGAATGAAATCAAGATTATCGAAATATACATCACTCCAATAGTGCTAAAGTGGTCGTCTTTCATGCGGACGTCCACATTTAACCGTTTGACCTGTGCTTTTAACTCTCATAACCCCTCATTAGACTTGTTGTCCCTGTTGGACGCTTGAAATTTTGTGCATCACGCTCATAGTCCCCTATTTAACCCTTGGACCTTTGTGTTTGACCCTTATCATAGCTTTTTTGTCCTTGGATCCTTGTCCTTGGTCCTCATTTGGCCCTTGGAACCTTGTGTTTGGCCCTTGTAATCCCACATTTGATACTTAAACCCTTGAATTTGACCCTTGCAATCCCTTACTGACCCCCTTAGTTACCCGTTTGACCCATATATTTGACCCTCATAAGCCCTTCTTTACCCTTGGATTCATGTGTTTGGCCATCGTAACCCCTTATTTACCCCTTCACACCGCGTGTTTGACCTTCATGAGTCGTCATTCCCCCCTTGGCCCCCATTTGACCCTCGGACCCTCATGTTTGACCTTACTACCTCTTATTCAACCCTTGGACCCTTGTGTTTGCATTTATCACCCTTCATTTAACTTTAGCCCTCACTTGATCCTCGGATCCATGTTTTCGACTCTCCTAACCCCTCATTTGACCTAAAATCCTTATTGGTCCCCCGAAAGCTTGGGTTTCACATTTATAGTCCCATATTGGACCCTTGTATTTGATACTCATAACGCCGATTTCACTCTCGGGCTCGAGTTGACCCTCTAATCTTTGTTAACATCCTTTATAACACTTGGAACCTTGTGTTTGGCCATTAAAGTCGCTTATTTAACCGTTTGACCCATGTGTTTCCCGCTTACAACCCCTCATTCGCCCTTCGCTCCCTATTAGACCCTCGAAACCTTGTGCTTTAACCTTACAGCCCTTTATTCCACTCTTAGACCGTTGCATTTGACCATTCAACCCTTTCTGTGACCCTTGGATCCTTGATTTTGTCCCTGATAATCCTTCCAATGATAATTGGCCTCCATTCGACCCTTGGACGCTCGAGTCTGACTTTGTATCTTTCACACCTTCATTTGGAACCTTGGAGCCCAGATTGACCTTCTCATTTTTGTATTTGACCCTTAGGATTCCCTCTATAACCTTTGGATCCTTGTGGCCGTTCCATAGCTACCATCGTCTCTGTCCCTGTATCTATGTCACTGTCTGTGTCTCTATATCTCTGTTTCTGTCTCTGTACCTCTGTCAGTCTCTCTTACAACTTACTTGTTTGTAATGAAACAGACAACCACAGATTCTTGCGTTAGGGAAATTTATTCTGAAACTGTTGTTCTGGGCCATTTCGAAGTCCCTGTTATGGTGGTGACGTTTTCTCTCAGAGAGGGAATCATCTCTAATACCCTTTCCCATATGGCATTGTACATGCTAGTCGTTTGGGATGACGCAAAGACTACGATAGCTGGGAATCCCTATTAAAATATTCATTATCGTATATTACCACGCGGTTAGTAAAAATCTACCAGGTAAAAACTCACTGAATCTAATTTCCTAAAATGGAGGGTGTACACTTACTGGAAGCCACGTATCGGAGCTATTATCTATTTGCCATAAGAAAATAAACAGGGAAAATAAGAGAAAAAGTATAGCAAGTAGATAATTGAAAAATATATGAATGAATATTTGCCTATGGTTACTACTCTATGGAGTTATACTGAAAGAGAACGTGAGTTTTGAATGAATCAATATAGAATATATTGTGGAGCCTCACTTTGAAAGTTCCGTCAGTATATAGCTGCTTGCATTCCGACAATGGCTGACGCATATCTTGATGCATCAAAATAACATCCTGCGAGCCATCGTCACCCACTATTGAGCCTTGATATAAATGCCGCAAAGGCGGATATTCCTGCAGCATGTCACCCAACTCGAGTAAATTGTTTGGAGTGGGTGGTACATGTGCTCTTCGAGCAGTAGCAATTTTTTGCTTGTACTCGGAGTAGAATGAGAGCTGATCAGCAATTGGGGCGTACCTTGAAAAGAATGAATCTTCTTATGAATGAATCACAACTTCTGTGCTGCTGGTGCGCTAGCGCAAGAATGGCATTAGTAAAAAGAAACTCGGGATAGGAAATATGTGCCTATCCACTACCAAAAATTAATAACCGACGACGGTGGCCAAAGTGGTTAAATAGCTCGGCCGGACGACGGAACCCTTGAGACACGGATTCAAGTCCAGCTTGGGGCAATGGGCATTTTTAATCTTTCGAAAACCGTCGAACGGAACTCTAGACGCCAAGAATCATCGAAAAAGCGTTGATGAAACATTCGTCGATGTCAGCCAAGGTTTTCCATGGTTTTCCATGGGTCCCCAGGAGAGTCTGTACGCGGGGTACAGCACCTGGGGTACAGTGCAACGTGGTTGGAGAGAAAGTCAGCCCATGATACCGCAAAAAATAACATGTGAAAACCCGAATAGAGTCTACCTGGCAAATAAAAAATTGAAAACAATAATTGATAATCAAAACTATTGACGTTATCACTGGAATGAGAGTATTATGTCATGAGGAAATGCTTGAAGCTCGCGGAAAATAATACGTAGGTGGTGCTGAGCACCAGCAGGAAAAGGTTTCAGAACATCACACGGCGAGCCAGCGAGCATGATATAACATCTCAGCCATACATCTGCTATCTGGGAGTGATGACTGACCGAAGGCTCACTTTCCGAGAGCAGACACAGCAAGACAATACTGAGGCGTTCGCAGTATGAGCAGTTTCATCGCGACTTATGCCCAACAGGAAACGTCCGAAGCACAAGAGCTGAAGGCAAACGAGCTTATAACGTGAAGTAGTCTACGTTAACGTTTGCAGCAGCTATGGATGGCATCCGCCAAGGGAAGGATGACATATCGTCTGATTCCAGAATTCGACAGATTGTTCACTCGCAGCCACGGACTTCTTGATTACTATCGGAGAGTTTCGGAGATATCCTTGAAAAACCTACTCCTCGGTGACTCATCAGAAAATGGGGGAAGGGGCTGTATAAGGTCCTCCCCCCCTCGCACCCTTAAAAACCTACGCCGGACATGAGAGCTCTCTTTTTTACCAGCCGCCTGCGCCTGCATTGCAAACTCCTGCACACAACGGAACCTCTCCACCATAATAAAAGCCCCCTCCACCGCAAACAATAAAAAGCCCCCCCTTCATACACGGCCCCCATACGAAACCTTTTCCACATTACAAAACCCCGTCCAAATGATGAAAATTTTTCACCAAACCCCTCTCTCATTGAAGCCTTTTTCCCGCAACGAAACCCCTCTGCACTAAAAAAAGCCCCCTCCCCTCCACGCCTTACACCCAGCCCCCTCCCTATAATAAAAAGCCCGGTTCCATCTAGTCCCCTCCTCATGCAAACCCGCATTCGCATAGTGAAACTTTCCCAACAATAACAAAGAAACCAATAAGAGCCCCCCCCCCCATCTCATGACACCCCCTAAGAAGAGCCCCGCGATATAAAACTCCACCATGAATCGAGGCCCCCCTTTACAAAATCCTCCATCGATATTTNTATTTTATTGATAAAAATAAGGAAATAATTTATAGATTTTAGAAACTCACGAATCAAGAAACTAGAATCAAGACAATTTTTTCTACCCGATAGAAGCTGTTTTTCTCTGTGACAACTAGAATATCCCCCCGCCAAATAATTCCTGTATTCGGTTCTGGAAAGAGTGGGGGATAAGAGTTTATAGGATCAATGATCCGAATCCTACATTCCGCAGTTGAATGAGGAATTAATTTATTTCCTTATCCAAGTATAGATGTAAGAGTAAATTTTCCCAACAGACTATTTAAAAAAAACAATGGGCCATTTTTTCTACTCACTCTTCTTTGGCTTTTACACGATCGAAAAGGTCTTTGGCATCGTCCCAGGTCCCTTCTACAGCCAATCAGAGAATTGCCTCCTTGAATCTCTTCCTCAACGGTAGGAAAGGAAGACAGGTTGATTGGGAAGGTCATGGAGGGAATTTACGTATGTAGATGCTGTGCAGTTTTCGCCGTTCTTCAAAGCACAGCGAAAAGCCGTTCCAAGACCTCTGCGATCTAGATAGTAGGGGTACCCTCGGTAGAAATACTTGGCAGTATTTGGTCGGCTTCCAGCCAAGCGGATCATCTTGTGCTGCACATATGAAATAAGAAAGCGCAAATTTATATAAATATGAAGAGTTATGAGGCCCCTAAACTGCCCCGAAACTCATCTCTCAACTCAAGAGAATGTTAAGAGTTGAAAGTCTATCAAGGACCAAACTCCACCAAGAAAAAATACATCCCGAGTCGAATATTTTGTCCAGAGTGTCCTAGAATGGAGATATTCAAGAAAATACATTCAGATACAAACTTGAATATCTCAGAGTTCACGGCGCATTACGCCGCTCCATACCGGCTTCGAACGCAACGCCAAGACGGCACAACCCGATGCCTGAGATTGAGCAGTGGCTCAATGCTCAGAACTCAGTTCCAACTCGGTCGTGTCGCTTCCAGCAGATGGTGGGGCAGAATGGAATTACATAATCGTAAGGACCGGTACAATGCATGTAGAATATGATCCCTACAGTGTGAGAATTTTTTTTCGTAAAATAAAACCTAAAATTGGGGCTTCTCATACCCTCATACCCACATTCCGAATTCATGGAAACTTTTTTGAGGGATTGAGGGGGTGTCTATAATCTATTGTTAGTTAAAAAATTCATGAAGGATATGATCCCCTGAGTATGAGGATTTTTTTTTTGTAACAAAACCTAAAATTTGGGCTTCTCACACACAAATACCCACATTTATATTAATTATCCACTATTAATTTTGTGGAAACTTTCTTGAAAGGTTGAGGAGGTGCCTCGGATCTTCAGTTGAAAAATTCATAACGGATATGATCCCCTGAGTGTGAGAATTTTTTTGTGTAAAATAAAACCCAAAATTTGGGCTTCTCACCCACAAACACCCACATTTCGAATATTTATCCACTTTCAATTTCGTTGAAACTTGTTTGAGGAGTTGAGAATGTGCCTAGAATCTATTTTCAGTTGAAAAATTTATGAAGGATATGATCCCCTGAGTGTCAGATTTTTTTTTTGTAAAATAAAACCTAAAATTTGGGCTTCTCACACGCAAACACCCACATTCCAAATATTCTCGTTGTTTTATTTTAAAAGAGAATAAAAACAAATAACGTATAATGTAATGATCACATGGCTTCTGCTGAATAGGCTTGTGCCTCTAAAACCCAGGGAGGCATTCCGAGCAGTAGTGTAAAGCCGGGCTGGAGCCGCGTGACGCGCGTATGTTGCGACTCGACTTAGGAATTTTAAAAAAAGTTATTGAATGAAATAGGTACTTACCCCTTTCAGCCAAATTCCACTTCGATTTATTCCTCACACAAGAACTTTTCTTCGGAAATATCGCAATTGACGTTTCTGTTAACGTGAAGATATCACTGTTATCAAGAAACAAAACACTGAATGAAAAAAACAATCGAAACACAAATTGCGGATATCACCGTCGTGAATTCTCCACGATATTTTGTGCACAACTATCCTGCTCATCTAATTGCGTGCACGAAAATAACTACACAGAATATTTTTGTGAACATTTAAAAAACATGTGTGTACAACGAATAATCGTTCCTCATGTGTAAAAAAATAAATATGTACAACTTTTTCTTTTTTATTAATTTGCGTGCACAATATTTGCACAGAACGTTTATTATTTTTCAAAGTGTACATATTTTTTTTACTCAATGTGCACACAACGAAATGACATTGTGTACAACTTGACATGGGAAAATATAATGTGCATGTGTTATTCTATTTTCAGATATGTGCACAACGATAAATGTGTACAATTCTTACGTGCATGAATCATACCCTGTCGAAAATACGGAGTAATTGGGTACAGAATGTTCATCGTTTTGATGAGAATTCAAGTAACTTGAAAAGTTCTCCGCTTCATACGGTGGTTAAGAGTGTTCTATTACGACTGAATTTCACATGGCGTCCATACTGATCTAAAGTTGAAAAAGACTCAAAGTAGTAATTCCAGATAATTACATCGACTCAATTCATTAACATTTGGCCAGAACAGATTGAATGAAAACAAGAAAAAATAAACTGTGATTCTATTTCAATGTCACAATACGAGCTTTTGGCACAATTTTCGAAAATTTTTAAAAATTACGTGTCTATATAATAAAAAAATAGGAAAAATTCAGGGGACCCAAAAATTCAGGTGACGCTTAATATAAGGGTCAGGAATGAGGGTCAGGGACAAGAGTCAGGTATAAGGGTCAGAGACAAGGGTCAGGTAGAAGGGTCAGGGACAAGGGTCAGAAATAAGGGTCAAGAACAAGGGTCAGGGACAAAGGTCAGATATAAAAGTCAGGAGCAAAGGTTATGGGGATATAAGGGTCATAAATATCATGGGGATGTAAGGTTCATAAGGGTTATAGGGATATTAAGGGTCCCTTGGGATATTAAGCGTCAAAACAAGGGTCACGCTGAGGGTTATAAGGGTTATAAGTGTCAAAATAATGGTCACAATAAACAAAATTGTGTTGCCTAATGCTAAAAAAATTTCAGGGTTCATAAGGGTCACAAGGGTCACAAGTGTTATGGGGTTGCTAAGGGTTACAAGGGTCATGGGGTTGCTAAGGGTTATAAGGGTTATAGGGTTGATGAGGGTCATAAGGGTCATGGGAATGTAAGGTTAATAAGGGTTACGAGGATATTAAGTGTCCCTTGAGATATGAAGGGTCAACACAAAAGTCTTTATGAGGGTCTTAAGGGTTATAAGGGTCAAAATAATGGTCAGAATAGAAAAGCAGAGTGGCCTATCGCTAAAAAAATTTTAGGGATCATAAGGATCACGAGGGTCACGCGGGTCATGCGGTTGCTAAGGGTCATACGGGTCATGGGGTTACTAAGGGTTATAGGGTTGCCAAGGGTCATAAGGGTGATGGGGTTGCTAAGGGTCATAAGGGTTATAGGTTTGCTAAGGGTCATAAATGTCATGAGGATGTAAGGTTCATAACGGTTATGAGGATATTAAGGGTCTCTTGGGATATTAAGGGTCAAAACAAGGGTCACTCTAAGGGTCATATAATGGTCACAAATAGTAACCTTAGGTCATAGGGTTCAAAATAAAAAAGTACTGTTGCCTAACGCTAAAAAATTTTCAAGGTTCATAAAGGTCAGGACGGTCACAAGGGTCATTGGGTTGCTAAGGGTCATAAAATAAATAAAATGGTTCATATCGGGAGAACTAATCGAGATAAAATTTTTTGACTATTTTTCCCGCATTCGTGAGGCAAAATACTTTAGGAAACAACCGTCAAATCGCGGCGTCAAAGGAATTAGAAATATGTCCGTATATAGAATAAAACTGTTCTCTTGTGTGAATAAAGTGTTCAATATTTATTTGATCTTCCCACCTGAAATCCATCAGGTTATGGAATCATCACGTATTTCACTGCGCGAAAGTTATTGAGTGAGAAGTGAAAAATAAAAGATAAGAAAACTGAAGCCTGGAGAGCACGTGGCGGCTGACGAGAATCCAGGGAATGAAACACGGAATAAAGAGGAAAGGAAAATGAGTGTTTCTGATAACGGAGTAAATTCAAAAGGAGATGACTGTAAGTAATGAATCTTCTATTCATAAAGTGATAAAGTGTGTCGGTTGTTCATGATTGCTAGGCGGGAGGATCGTAGTGACGCCGTGACGCTATGAGGCATCATGTCGGAAGAAAAAAAGGGGAACGGGCATCCGAATAAAATAAAATAAATCAGGAAAATCAAAATTGAGAATTTACTCAGTTAGACACCAACGAAAAATAGTGAGAAAATTTGAAATAGAATTAAAGAGATCATAATTTGATGAGAATATAATTGTTTTGTCTAAAAAGGAAAAGAAAAGAAAAAAATTTCGATAAAGGGTCATGAGAGTCAACGAGACGCAGTGGGTGTGCGCGCGCATCGCGGAGACTTGAATATAGTGGAAATGCTGCAGCAGCACACACACCTCGAGGCATAGAGAGAAACTGTGGTCCGGACGAGTCAGACGGAGAAAGAGGGGTGAAAAAAGAGAGAGAGAGAGAGAGAGAGAGAGAGAGAGAGAGAGAGAGAGANAGAGAGAGAGATTGATTGATTGATTGAAATTTATTAACTGTACATTATGTTGTACAAAGTAAACATGACTAAAGTCATAGAGCAAAAATACAGAGTAAATAACAGAAAAAAAATAAGCATAGAGTTGTTGCAAGTACTTTAGGCAAACTAGACGCACTCAAACAGTAATAAAAAGCAAAAACAAAACAAAAAAACAAAAAAAACAAAATTCATTACATGGGCCCACAATAAAAAGGTGAAAAATTAGGGGTGGTTGCTGAGAAACGCACGCAGGGCTATTTTAAAGGGCAGCAAAGAAGGGATATCACGAACGGAAGAGGGGAGCTCCTTCCAAACATAGGCGGCAGACACGTGAAAAGAGCGATGAAGGGATTCGGTTCTGAAAGGCTTGATGAGCAGCGGATTCACCTCATCCCTCACAAAACGCAAACCGCGGGTAGCAACAAACAAATGAGCAAAGATAAGTCGGTTCTCCAAAGTGCAAGATTTAAAAAATGAGACATGCAAGAAAGTATTTCCTGCGAGTCTCACATATCATCCAGCCCAGCCGTGTGCGGTAAGGGGTTACGTGCTCGTCCCTCCTGAGTCCAAAAACGTATCTAACTTCCACGTTGATGAGGCGCTGGATCTTTAGAGAGAGCTCCTCAGAGAGACCTCCATACACAAGACAGCAGTAGTCAACCAGGGGAAACATCAGAGTCTCAATCAGGTGTTTGCGGAAAGCAAGAGTAGTGCTAGCTCGGAAGAAGCGCGGACAGTACATCACAGAGTGCACTCTCCGAGTTACACCTGCCACATGATCTCTCCAGGTGAGCTTGCTGTCAAGCACCACTCCTAAGCTATGCACTGAAGTTTTAAATGGAACGGATGAATCACCAATGCTAATGGAAATATCGGGCAAAGAGTATATGTTATTAACAAAGTAATGAGAGCCGAAAATAATTGCCTTTGTCTTCGCGACATTCAGCTTCAAGCGATTATGTAAAGCCCAGTCCATAATGCAATTGGCGACAGTTGACATCCTGAGAACAGCCGTGTCAAACTCTTCCCTAGAGAATTGCAAATAAACCTGAAGATCATCCGTATATATTAGGTGCTGTGTATCCAGGGCTAAATTCTCACAGATATCGTTAATGAACAACAGAATCAGCAGAGGACCAAGTACAGATCCCTGCGGCACTCCCTTGTTTAAGGAACGGGAAGAAGACAAACCACGCGGCCCCCCCCAGCGTTGCCTGTGAACGATCGCTCAGATATGATCCTATCCACCTGATAGCAGATAGGGAGAAGCCATACCTGAGCAGCTTCTGGAGAAGCATCACATGACACAGAGTCAAAAGCCTTGCTGAAGTCAAAGAGAAGAATCATCGTCAGTTGTCGTTTGTCAATACCCCTACGTATGTCATCCGTCAGCTTCAGTAGTGCCGTCTGCGTACCATTGTAGGGACGAAAACCAGTGTGGAGTGGATCCAGTATTGAGCGCTCAGTAAGGAATCCAAGGATCTGTAAGGAGGCTAGTCTCTCCAAGACCTTGGACAAGAAGCACAGCAGCGCTATTGGCCTGTAGTCATTGGGCGACAGCGGATTTTTTACCTTATCAAGCGCCACAATAAGAGATTTTTTCCACTCTGAAGGGAAAGAGGAGACAGCGAAGGACTTGTTGAATAGCTTTAGTAGGAACGGTAGTAGTTACGGGACAGCAGCAGTGACCACTGATCGTGGGATTCCATAAGCCCCCTTAGCTTCAGTAGAGAAATGCCTAATAGCTTTCTGAACCTCATCAGCAGTGACAGGTCTGAGAGAGAAATCACCAACAGCAGCACTCCCTGAAGCCTCCGTAGAATTCAGAAAATCAGCCACCAAAGGCTCGTTTGAGTCAAAGGACACATCAGCGAAGTGATCGTTCAGAGCCTCAGGGTCTAGATCAGCACTGAGATTTTCAACATGCACAACTCCAAGGCGCCTCAGCTCCTTCCAAACCTGAGCAGGCTCAGACAGCGGTTCCATTCTCCTCTGGAAATACAACTGACGCGCCCCCTCGACTTCTCGGTGAGCCCGATTACGAGCCAGACGATAATCCTCCAGCGCCGTCCTCGAGTGTACACGTTTATACACACTATAAAGGCGATCTCTCTCAGCTACAAGAGAGTCAATATGCCCCGTAAATCACGACTTACGCTTAGAAGACTTTCTCACTGTCTTCAAAAGCACCGACTCATCAATAGCGCTGCAGAGATTAGAGCAAAGGGAAAAGACTATGCTGTCCAAAGATGACGATCCCTCGAATTCTGACCAGTCACAGGAGACTAGCCAGGAGTTCAGCTTCCGGTCATCCAGCGAAGAAAAGTCCCTGTAGCAGATGTCACTGCTTAGAGGAGGACGTGACAGAGAGACCCTCATCGTAGCCGCGATCAGATCATGTCCATCAACAAAGGGCGCATCAGTCTTCCAACAAGATAAGAAAGTGTCTTCACAGTCGATCAGGCAGAGATCAAGCCAGGTATTAGATGTGCTGGTGTGATGAGTAGCTCCATGCTCTAGTCGCCTAAGAGAATTATCAGAGCAAATGCTACGCACAAAAACTGCATCCGCATTTGCTGGTGAGAGCTGATCGGCATTGAAATCACCGAGAATGATCTTGGAACTGTAATCCTGCAAGTGCATCTGCAAAGAAGGTATGAAGTCACTGCCCTCGACAAACGGATCATGTGGCGGCCTGTAAACCACCGCAACAAATATTGGAAAGACAACATGGCAGGCAATCTCACAAAACAGATACTCAGGCAGACCAGGTCTCTTTGTCCAGACAAGTGAAGAGGAAGCCAGGACCTTAACCCTAAAACAGTTATTGATGAAGAGTGCGACTCCACCACCACGCGTATTACGATCCCGTCTGAAGAGCTTATAACCCTCCAACGAAACAACATCATCATCAACAAAAGAGCAAAGTTTAGTCTCGGACATGGCGATAACATGGAACGGGGGACGGGAATCAAGAAGGTGTCTGACCCTCTCAATATGAGCTCGGAGAGAATTCACATTGAGGTGACACACACGTAACCCATCCAGCTCCAACAGCGATGCAGCCACAATATGTTCAAGATACGAGTGAGATAACGAGTGGGAAATCGACATCTGGGAAGAGTTAGGAAGAGGTGAAGGAGGTTGAGAATCAGCAGCAGAAAAAGATGTAGCAGTAAGGGGGGATAAAGAAAGAGAAACATTTATTGAGAGCCCAGCAAGAAGTTTTTTAGATCATCCATTGATGCAATACGTTGTAACATAATAAAAATCATGTCCTGTTCCTCGCCTGAACTGACCACGGATCATGGGGGAAAAATTAGTATTTTTACCTCAGCGAGGAGTCGGATCACCCAGGGCCACAATTGTCATTTTATTTTTTTTCAGTTCGATTATTTACTTTCTTTTCATCATTCTCTCGAACTCTGTCGATCACGCTCACCGTAGGTTACGTGAGCTTCGTCACGAGGGGAGTGGAGCGGAGCATCGGGAATGACTGCAAGTCGGCACTACAGCTGATGACGAGTAGCACACCGCTAGCATGCACACACCGAGTCTGGGAGACCCACACCACGGAGGACGCGAGAGACGATCAACGCACGCCAGCAGGCATCTCAGGCCTCTACGTGCGGACCCTCACTGCCTCACCGATGGATCGGGGGCGCAAGGCCACCCAGTGAAAAACTCATGCTGCAACATTGAGGGAGCATCGGATTATGTTGGCTTCTGCGCTGTTCAATGCGGATCACATCCATCGACCGCGCAGCGCAGGTCTCAGTTCTCTGGGACTCAGGAACGGGGAATTATGACAATTTTAAAATTCCCAATTCACAATCATATAATAACGCGGATTCTCCGCGCTTCATCGCGTGATCAGGGTGGGGGTAGAAAAGATTTTAAGGTTCCTCGGGGCGATGTACGGCCCTAACGGACACTCCTCGCTGGGATTCGTTCAACTAAAGTCGCTCTGCGCCATTTAAGTTTCTTTCGCTCTCCGAGCTTATTTGACCGAACAAAAAAAGTGAAGTACTTTGTGGTGTTGTGCCCGATTGTTCCGACTTTCTTTGCCCACGTCGCCGTACCGAGGGTCCAGACGAGTCTGCCTGGTGTGTGCCCGATTGTTCCGGCTTTCTTTTCCGATGTCGCCGTACTGACGGTCCAGAAGAGTCTGCCTGGTGTTCTCGCGAAATTACGGTGAGCGTCTAATTTCGTTGTGAGTGCACGCGTACTTCCAGTAGTGAATCCACTCCAGCGCCCATTTTGGGGCCGTTTGAGAATGTACTAGAGTCGGCTTGTGACGCGGCACTCTGTAGCCTTCAGCTATCTCATGAGTTGATTTTATTATGAGTATTTCTACTTGATCATTATTACTAATTTTTTTTGTGGGGAGAAACTAGTCCTAACTCATTTGTTATGTCGATCTTCCCCAATAACTTTTCGTGTCGTGGCTCTCGCGTCGTCGTCGCTTACGGGTGACCCTCGCATCTTAGCGTGTCCGACGCATCTCAAAAATTATTATTATTTCTTTTAGTTAGTTAGTATCACTAAGTTAATTACATTTTTTTTGGTTTGTATAGCGTCTTTGCTCGCGGGAGTCCTCTACCGCACGTGTACAAAATCCTACGTTGACTCTCTTATGGACGAGTACAAGATCAGACTTAACTCATGGATTCAAAATATATTTTTTTTTTGTTTTGTAAAAGTTTGCATATTGTTGAGTTACGCTCCTTGTAGTCTGTTCCCACACGCCTCCGCGGTTATCTGAGCTAGTCGTGGAACGCGGCTCAACGGTGTGACCTTGTCCTTTGGCGGTTAAAAGCACTGGCGCCCGTTTTGGCATTTTGTCTCCTCTCGTTATTCCCGTCGTTCTAATTCCGGGTTGAGAGAGTCCAAAGGGTTCGCTGAAAGTTCGTGGAGAACCACGCGTCTGAATCCCGCAGACCCGCTTGGAAAAATATCTCACAACATATAGCTTGATCTTCTTTTTTCCTTTTCACCAATACTTCCCCATCCCGAATGAAAGTGGTGAACCCTGTCTTGTTAGCGGCATCCTTCACAGCACGATGAAGATTGGAAAGATCAGGGGGAAGCAACTCATTGACGTTGATCAGCGATGATTTCAACGGTAGAGAAGCGCCAGCAGCTCTCACAAGATCATCATTCAACGCTGCTGTATGCAATTTACCATGACGAGCCTTGGCAATCACCAGTTTATGAGCCAACGCACCAGATGTCACTGTCACCAAAAGAGAAGGAGGTCTCGTACCAGTCCCAGTCCTACCAGACCCAGACGCACCACTTGGAGCCCGAGCAGTATCCCCTGCCAGTGGTTTGGTACGAAGAGGCCGGACATTAACGATGCTGCTGAAGTCGAGAGCAGGAAACACCATCTTGAGAACAGCATACAACAGTCGTTTTCCATCAGCATTGACAGGGATCTCCAATCCAGATATCAAGATGTCAGGTGATGAACGAGCTCTTTCCGCGTTAATCTTTGCAATGGAACAAGCCAGCTCTTTCAGAGACGCTTCAACCGGGCCCATTCTACCCACCACAACCTCTGAGACCCGCTCAGTAACTTCAGTAGTGCTGATATTGTCAATGGCCGTACGCAGCTCACGCTGTGCACTCTCCAAGCTGTGAAACCGTTCACCCAATGCCGCAACTTCCGACTCAACAGACTCAACCCTCTGGACAAGAGCAGGCAGCGTGTCAAGTGCTGAAAGCTTCGCTATCATTTCAGTCCGAAAAATAGCCATCTTATTGCAGCATCAATATTCTCCTCGAAGGTCTTGAACCGTTCATCAATAACATCCAATTTAGCCATATTTTTAGCAGCATCATTACTGAGAGATTTATCCCCAATACCAATTCCAGCAACAAGTGACGGCGGCCCAGAGGGCACCTCTGTTGAAGTTGTCACAGGGGTACCAGGGCGGGAAGAAGACGAGCTGAATGAACCAAGGCGTGTTCTCGCTGCAACCGGAGAGTTGACCTCAGTCAGACATGCCCGACACATCTTCACCGACTCAGTTCCATTATGCGTCATATTAAATCTGGTGCAAGCAGAATGAAATACCTTGCGACAGGTTCCACATTATTCGATTTTACCGGAGGCTTCCTTGCGACAACCACCACATAGTCCTTTTCCCTTACCCTTGTCATTCATACTTGAGATATTATTATAATATCAGAGAAATACACAAGAGTTGTACAAGAACGCAGAAGAATTTATTCAGGAGAATTTGAAAATAGCCGCCTTGAGTATTGACGTCGGTAAAATATTAGCAGTCGATAACGAAGACTTCCAGGGATACAGTCGGGAAGGCGAGCGAGAGCGAGAGAGAGAGAGAGAGAGAGAGAGAGAGAGAGAGAGAGAGAGAGAGAGAGAGAGAGAGAGAGAGAGAGAGAGAGAGAGAGAG
>NW_021680544.1:103262-111467 GCF_001412515.2 Diachasma alloeum
GAGAGAGAGAGAGAGAGAGAGAGAGAGAGAGAGAGAGAGAGAGAGAGAGAGAGAGAGAGAGAGCAAAAATGAACAGGTATCACAGAGTAGTTCACGTCAGGGACAAGACATTGGAAAAATAGAGCATTTTTATAATATCCAGAGAAATGAGTTGAGTAATAATTCAGGGAGTCAAATGGAACAGCTAGCTGATTGCATCAAGAGGGACAACATTAAAAGAGAATACAAATTAACGACCAAAGTCAAATTTGAGTACTTTTATGATTATCTGACGTCAGAATTAAGAACCAGTGACCAGCTTCACATCATCGAACCTAACACAAATCCCAGAATTCTTAGAAGTCGAAAGCTACTTGAGGTACAAAAATATCAAGTACGTGATATGAGAAAGTGCTCTAGTACAAAGATCCTTCTCAAATCCTGGAAGAGCTGAAGAAACTCAAGAGATCTGAGGTAACCTCCCTTCCAGAACAATTAGGAAACAGCTGAATAACATGAGGTATGAAATAGGGAAAACGTCCGCTCTAGACTTCTGTGAATTCTTTAAAAAAAAAAGTAAGAACCTACGAGAACAGTGAGGGTGCCGAGCCTCTGTCTGAAACCGAGAAGCGTGATGCGTTCTTTAATTCTATTGCTGTCTCAGTCCCCAACGTATAGATTATGGACTCTGTATCAATGAAGACGACAGGAAAACCTTTCACTTTCAAGGAACTGAAATACATTATCACAGAGGACGAACCTACAAGAATTCAAACATCCGGCGATAGAAGAGACCTGAGAGCAGCCAATCTAGTTGTTGATGAAAGAACCGAGTGCTTCCAGTGTGGAAAATTTGGACACATCGGGAAAAGCTGTCCAAATGCGGATAAAGGAATTGTCTGCTTTAAATGCAACACACTGGGGGATCACATCGCAAGAGATTGCCCAACCAACCCTCGAGTTCCAAACGGCGGCTCTCGCGGAACTAAGAGGTACAAATCTGGCAACAGGGGTTTCAACAACTCTAGGGGTTATGGAGCTGATATATCCGAACTGTCACAGAAAAGACGAACTACTTGGGAGAATAGAGTGCCTGCCAAGCGAGGGAGGTTTGTATCGTCGAGGTAGAGACAGATGGAACTCTCGCGGTGGCTACAACAGGGGTAACACAACTAGAAACAAACCTGCTCCAGGTAATCACTCAGCTCAAACAAGAACTGAGAACTCGATAAAGGCAAACAAAACTGAGTCAAATCGAGTTTGCTCAGTGAAATGGAATCAAATTCCATGAATAGCTTAGATAATTCAGGAAGTTTATTACTTCTTGATACAAATTTATCCATAATTGAAAGCCTGTTTGCAAACCTGAGGCAGGTAGATAAAAATGACTACATGACAGAATTTTCAGCCGACTCTGGGGCAACAGAGTACTTAACGAATTCGAGAATTATTTTCAAAACATTTAATCCGAATGATAGAGGCATGATCAAATGCGCGAACAAGAATAAGTCAGCAGACTTAAGAACGGAGGGCGTGGGAACGATAGAAGTAAAACTAGCCAACGATAAAACGCTAGAAATTGATACAGTAATTTTCGCTGAACCTTTAAAGGCAAATCTGTTTTCGTTATGGAAATTCGCGGAAATGGGTCTAGAAATCTATTTAGACAATGAAAAAATTGATATTTTCGATCCTGTGTCAAACGAGTTGTTTGTGTTGGGAGTTTATAAACAGCCGTACTGGATCATTGATATGCAGATAGATCAGCCAGAATCAGGTGTCAATAACTCATTTAGGAAAATAAATAGACGAATAATAGCGAACTTGACTGAAGGCAATTCTGAAGCAAAAAGATATCTTACGCGTAGTGTAATGGCCAAATCACAGGACAATTCGAGAGATGATAGATCAGACGATCCACCTTCTGAGGAAAAAGAGAAGGTTGAGGAAATGTCAGTAGATGTAGAAGGTGGAAGTAAGACGGATGAGATATTGAAAGAAAAAGAAATAATAAGAAAAATAGTAGCTCCCTATGAATATTCAAATTTTGACTACAAAATTTCTGATCAAAAGATCCATAATCTGGACGAATTGCCTTACGAAGAGCCAGAGGTTGATGTGTCATCATTTTCCAAAATTGACAGAACTTTTCTCAATAAAAACATAGCGATGTTTCGGCATGTAAGGTTGGGACATGCGTCAATTACATATCTTAAAGCTTTACAGACGAAATTCCCAAATATTAAAGATCTGAATGAGGCGGTTTTTGATAAGTCAATTTCGAAGTGCGAAGGATATCAGATTTCGAAATTTAATAAGCTACCTTTTTCAGCAATGCGGAGACAAGCCTCACAACCATTACAAATTGTTCATTCAGACGTAATGGGTCCGATATGTCCAAGTTCTCATCCTAAGGGCTATAGATTTATTTCAGTATTCGTGGATGACCACTTAAGGTTTGCTTCGGCATATCCAATGAAAAGGAACGATGAAACAGGATATTGTTTAGAGGTGTTTGTGAGGAGTGCTCGAAATTTGCTAATCATTCAGGTAGCATAATTATTAATTAGATAATTTTAGGTAGCTTCCGGGGAGCATTTGGGTTCGTTTGAAGAGTTTTCTACCCTTCAAATCATGAGTATGGGTGTTGGCGTCATTCCGAGAGGTAGCGACGCCATTCCGCGTGGTCCAACCGCTTTACCGAAAAACGCACTAATTCACTGTTAATCACCTCTAAATAAGTACACGAGTACTTACCATGGTCTGGAGCGTTGATTTCGACTGAATTTTGATCACGGGACCTCGATAATTACCTCGAAAGAGAACTTGTTCAGGGAGCTAAATCGACTCGTACCTCACTCTTAGTCGTCCGGGTAGATACTGTAATGGCGACTATCGCGTGTGTCAGCTCGGGCCTGTTGCATAGTGGTGGGGAGTCTGGGGGAGACTAGCCCCGTACGGTGCTGACTCGAGTGCCGGAGATGCGAACTATCCATTCCCGGGGTAATCGAGCGCGAAATATTTAAAGGTTTTAAATTTGAATTTTCATACAATTGATTCTAATTATTTTAACTGAGCAAAACTGTAATGACTTGAACTTAACGCGAAACTGAGATGGCTGAGCGGGTCTTCACTCCATCTACGACCGGAATAAGGTAGCTTATCTACAGAGGGTACTCTCCGGAGAGGAATCAGGGCTTTACCAACGAAAACTCAAGCGCAAACGCAACTTAACTAAATTAAAAACCCAATGGCGATCCGTTTCGACAACTGGGTGATCGTCTCCACGGCCTTCCAACTGAAAGCCCTAATACTCTCGCTCAAGGGAGCGCAAGCATTTCAACTCGACCTATGTACTAACTCTATCGACAAACCAAAAGCGGTTACAGGAAACACTGGGTAGCACATTATCTTGGCCAAATATTCCACGGTGATATCCTGATCCTTAACCGAATTTACGTAGGAAAATCTCAAAAATACTAAACTTTAACTCAACAAAACTGACTCGAAAAAAAGAAATATCTGCAAAATATCTGGTTTATTTAATGAAGTCATTTAATGAATATTATTCTAAAAATTTAGGGAATCGATTCACGCGNTCTATCGACAAACCAAAAACGGTTACAGGAAACACTGGGTAGCACATTATCTTGGCCAAATATTCCACGGNAACTGGGTGATCGTCTCCACGGCCTTCCAACTGAAAGCCCTAATACTCTCGCTCAAGGGAGCGCAAGCATTTCAACTCGACCTATGTACTAACTCTATCGACAAACCAAAAACGGTTACAGGAAACACTGGGTAGCACATTATCTTGGCCAAATATTCCACGGTGATATCCTGATCCTTAACCGAATTTACGTAGGAAAATCTCAAAAATACTAAACTTTAACTCAACAAAACTGACTCGAAAAAAAGAAATATCTGCAAAATATCTGGTTTATTTAATGAAGTCATTTAATGAATATTATTCTAAAAATTTAGGGAATCGATTCACGCGATAGGTAACCAATTTAAGTAGTTCTCCGAACTTAAGGTAGCTCTGAAGCAGAGTTAAGATAGCAGGTAGTTCTAATTCTCCTTATAGGTTTTTATCGCGACAAAAAGGTAACGGTTTATAAATTTTTACTCTCTCTCTCTCTCTCTCTCTCTCTCTCTCTCTCTCTCTCTCTCTTTCTATATATAAATACCCTGGAGTTCCGCAGGTGACGAATTCGCCTGGAATTTCGTCACAGTTATGACGCAAAAATGTGTTACCTTCGCTTAGATCAAGGTACTGAAGAATTCACTGGGGGTTACACAGTAGAAGTTTTAGAAAAGTTAGGTGCAGAATTACAGCTAGCTTGTCCAGATACACCTGAACATAATGGCGTGTCTGAACGCTTCAATTTAACTATTCAAAAGAAAGTTAGGTTTTATATGTATGACGCAAAATTACCAGCAAATTTATGGGATTTACCTCTGACAGCTGCAGTTTATGCGTATAACCGTACTCCTCACAAGTCAAATGGTATGATAACCCCACTAGAGAAATTCGCACCAAATCATGGTTTCGACATCAGGCAAATAAAGAGGTTTCGCTGTATTGCTTTCATTAAAATATAGAGGAAGACAGGTCCAATGTTTCGTGCTGTTGGAATACGCACAATTCTTGTTGGATCTACCCCCTAGGGATATTTACTTTTGAAACCTGAGGAAGGGAAGTATTATGAAAGTAGACATGTAAGATTTGATGAAAAAGTTGTTTGTGGAGAAAAGTACCGAAAGAGTGAAATCAAAGATTTCCCACAGGTAGATGAGGAAATTGATAAGAGAAAATGCTTTATTCACTTCAATGAGAATGAAAATGAGATTCAAAGCTTGTCAAAACCGGAGGGAGACCGTAAGAGAAAAAGGGATAGGCCAAAGAAATTAATTCCGGTAGTTGATAATTCGAAGATTGAGAGTGTAATTAGAACTGAAGAGAAACCCATTAATGATTCTAGTTTTTCGAACTTACCGATAGCTGAAAACTTGAAAGCAAGTGTTTTCCTCACTTGCTTCCTTGATAGAGAAACCGAGTCAAATGTAGGCAATTTGAATGATGAGGTAATTCATGCACTATTGGCGAATATCAACTCTGATCCAACAAATTATAATGAAGCGATGCAGAGTGAGCATAGAAAGGCATGGCAGATCGCGATCAATGAAGAGTTAAATTCAATGGAGAAAAATCAAGTCTGGAAGTTAGTTAACAAACCAATTAAAATGAGTAATGGACAGAGATTGAATATCATAGATTCTAAATGGGTTTTTAAGAGAAAATTCGAGACAGATAGCAGTGTTAGGTACAAAGCTAGATTAGTAATTCGTGGTCTTAAAGACAAAAATGTTTATGAACTCTGGGAGACTTATGCTCCAGTCTCAAGATTACCTCTAGTCAGAGCAGTCACAGCTATCATAAATGAGTATGAATTGGAGCTCTGCCAGTTGGATGTCAAGACAACCTTCCTGAATGGAATCATAGATGAGGAAATCTTCATGGAGATTCCGGATGGAACTCCACATAGCGACGAAACCAAAAGAGCCAAGTCTGTAAACTCGAACGTGCCCTTTATGGGCTATGTATTAGTCCAAAACGGTGGAATATGAGATTCACCGAAATAGCTTTGAGCATGGAATTGGACAATTGGAGAATTCACCTGGCGAGATGAAGAGAGATTCTTGATCTTGCTTCTTTACGTTGATGACCTCTTGCTAGCGAGCAATGATGCGGAGAAGTTGAACAAAGTCAAAGCACAACTTTGCTTTGACTTCGTTCAGTTCCGAGTTTGAAATGAAGATTTTATGAGAGCCTAAAGAGTTCTTGAGTATTTCAATTAAACGAGATAGAGAAAATCAAATAGTTCAGTTGTGTCAGGAAAAATATATTTTTTCACACACCTGCACGGAAAGTTCGTACTTTGCTCCCTGATGAGCGGATTTCTAGTATATTGTGCATCGAGGGCGGAAAGTCATGTTTTCCCGCCCGAGGTGACATATGCTATTTTTTGACACGCCTGCGAAGGAAAGTTCGTATTTTGCTCTTTGATGAGCGGGAGGAAAATACGAAGTTTCCTTTGCAGGAGTGTTAAAAAACAGCATGTGCACCTCAGGCGGGAAAACATGACTTTCCGCCATTCATGTACAATATATTAGAAAAGATACTCACTAGATTTGAATTTGACAAGTCAAATCCCCAGAGAACTCCCATGGACACCAATCAAGTTTCGAATCACAAGCGTAAAATGAGAGAGACTGAGGTAGGTGAGAGTCATTTCAAATTAACCGAAACAAAGGAGAATATTCCATATAGAGAAGCTGTGGGTAGTCTCCTTTATCTAGCTGGTGCTACGAGACCTGATATCTCATACGCAGTAAATGTCCTGAGTAGACATCAAGTAAATCCAACGACGGACGATTGGATTATGGTGAAAAGAGTTTTTAGATATCTGAGAGGCACTACCTCGTTAGGTTTGACATACACCAGTCAGACAGATGATATTCAGATGCGAGTTTTGCCGATTGCAAAAACTCATTAACTACGTGTGGTTATGTAGTAAAGTTATTTGGAGATGCGATAGTGTGGAGAACACACAAGCAGTCTTATGTGGCATTATCTACCTGTCAAGCTGAATATATAGCAATGCGTGAAGCGAGTCAAGAGATGTTATTAATCTATAACTCATTGAAACTAATTTTGGTTAATCCTCCACTTCCATTGTCATTATGGTGTGACAATCAAGCGGCCAAAGCTAGCTCGGAAACGAGTGGAGGGAACAGATTGAGACATATCATTAACATTAAGGCTCATCACATAAAAGAATGTGTCAAGGAAGGATGAGGATAAGGTTAAAATTTTCACAGTCAGGGGAGGGGGTTGAGAAATGAGTCCGAGCCCCAATCATGTGTGGCCCCAAAAGCCTCAAAAGCCCCAAAAGTGGGGTGAGTATTTTTTTTCGCTTTTTGCTCTCAGTTCGCATGGATTAGGGAAAATTGGAAATTTCGAGGGGGTGGAAGCCACCCCCGCACTCATCGGGGAGGTCACAATTCTCATACAGTGAGGGGAGGGGGTTGAGGAACGATTCAGGGTCCAAATCATGTGTCCAAAAGGGTGGTGAGCATTTTTTTTTCAATTTTTTGTTCTCACTCCGCACGTATTGAGGTAAATGAAACATTTGAGAGGGGGGGGAAGCCACCCCCACACGTATCGGGGAGGTTAAAATTTTCACACAGTCAGAGGAGGGGGTTGAGAAATGAGTCCGAGCGCAAATCATGTGTCCAAAAGGGGGGTGAGTATTTTTTTCCCCTTTTTGCTCTCAGTTCGCACGGATTAGGGAAAATTGGACATTTCGAGGGGGTGGAAGCCACCCCCGCACTTATTGGGGAGGTCAACATTTTCACACAATGAGGGGAGAGAGTTGAAGTACAATTCAGGGCCCAAATCATGAGTCCAAAAGGGGGGTGAACATTTTTTTTTCAATTTTTTCTTCTCACGTATTGAGGTAAATGAAACATTTGTGAGGGGGTGAAAGCCACCTCCACACGTATCGGGGATGTTAAAATTTTTACACAGTGAGGGGACGGGGTTGACAAGTGAGTTCGAACTCAAATGATATGTCCAAAAGGGGGGTGAGTATTTTTTTTCGCTTTTTGCTCTCAGTTCGGACGAAAAATTGGACATTCCGAGGGGGTGGAAGCCACCCCCGCACGTATCGAGGAGGTTACAATTTTCCCACCAGAGAACGGCAATAATCATTATTTCACTAATATTTTTCACTTTCATTGCAATTGTCGATATCAATCACAATTTGACATCGCTAATTTTTCGATTACTTTATTCATTCATCATTTTCAAAAATGATTTTTCAATAACTGATCAATCGTTAATTGAGATTAGAATATGTTTGATTAATGGAAAAATCAATAATGGTTGCTATCCAAAATTTGACTACATCATCAATCGTTAATGGGACTCGGGGATTACTGACTCAACCAAATAATTATTAATCCCTTCCAGCAATTATGCAATCTCCCAAAAAAACAAAAACAAATGTTTTTGCAAAAAAACTGCGCCAAGAAAAAGTTTTGTGGGGTCGTTTCTGGAAAGAAGAAACATTTTTTTCTGGAAACCACAATTCCCATAGAAATTTTGCAAAAAATAAACAAATAAAAATCAAAGCCAAGTCAAGAAATGTCCACTGGATC
>NW_021680544.1:111719-133266 GCF_001412515.2 Diachasma alloeum
ATGATGAGTCTAAAAAATGCAAATCAGTAGAATTCAAGAAGGAGAGAGAAAGAGTAATGTGCTATTAAAATCTCCTTCCTCTGCGTGTGAGGTTGGAGCGCACTGCTACCAACTTCGAAAAAGAAATCTCACACTGCTCAGAGATAATGTGAAATGCGAGNTGGGGAGGTCAACATTTTCACACAATGAGGGGAGAGAGTTGAAGTACAATTCAGGGCCCAAATCATGAGTCCAAAAGGGGGGTGAACATTTTTTTTTCAATTTTTTCTTCTCACGTATTGAGGTAAATGAAACATTTGTGAGGGGGTGAAAGCCACCTCCACACGTATCGGGGATGTTAAAATTTTTACACAGTGAGGGGACGGGGTTGACAAGTGAGTTCGAACTCAAATGATATGTCCAAAAGGGGGGTGAGTATTTTTTTTCGCTTTTTGCTCTCAGTTCGGACGAAAAATTGGACATTCCGAGGGGGTGGAAGCCACCCCCGCACGTATCGAGGAGGTTACAATTTTCCCACCAGAGAACGGCAATAATCATTATTTCACTAATATTTTTCACTTTCATTGCAATTGTCGATATCAATCACAATTTGACATCGCTAATTTTTCGATTACTTTATTCATTCATCATTTTCAAAAATGATTTTTCAATAACTGATCAATCGTTAATTGAGATTAGAATATGTTTGATTAATGGAAAAATCAATAATGGTTGCTATCCAAAATTTGACTACATCATCAATCGTTAATGGGACTCGGGGATTACTGACTCAACCAAATAATTATTAATCCCTTCCAGCAATTATGCAATCTCCCAAAAAAACAAAAACAAATGTTTTTGCAAAAAAACTGCGCCAAGAAAAAGTTTTGTGGGGTCGTTTCTGGAAAGAAGAAACATTTTTTTCTGGAAACCACAATTCCCATAGAAATTTTGCAAAAAATAAACAAATAAAAATCAAAGCCAAGTCAAGAAATGTCCACTGGATCATGGAATGTGCTATGAGATTATTATGGGGAGGATAACTCTGAATAGAAGGATTTTCAAAAAAATCTGCATAAAATAAAAAATTCAGTAGAGACAGGATTCAAAGTTCTTGGCGCGGATCAGAAGATACAGATTGATTCGAGACAATGAGTTGGAAAACTCCGCGCCAAGAATTTTGAATCCTGTCTCTACTGAATTTTTTATTTTATGAAGATTTTTTTTAAAATCCTTCATACATTTTCGTATGAATCGAATTGATTTTTTTCCGCGCAACAGAAACTATTTTCAATCACTTCTGCTCTAAGAAAAAAAGGTATTTCTTTCCTACATTTATTTATAATTCATGCTCCGATTCGATTTGAGAATTTCATGAGAAAATCGAACGTTCAAATTACCCGCGTAAAATAACCTCAGAAATAAACTCGCCCACATGTTATTCACGGACTGAGTTGAAAATCTAAATTAATCGAGGATAGGGAAAAAATTTCTATGCAATATACAGCGCTATATCATCTTGTTCATCAATTTTTCATTAATTATTACAATAAGTCGATGATGAGTCTAAAAAATGCAAATCAGTAGAATTCAAGAAGGAGAGAGAAAGAGTAATGTGCTATTAAAATCTCCCTCCTCTGCGCGTGAGGTTGGAGCGCACTGCTACCAACTTCGAAAACGAAATCTCACACTGCTCAGAGATAATGTGAAATGCGAGAATGTGGACATGATCCCGTTGCTATGCGCGTAATTTCCTTAATATTAAGTCGGAAAAGAAAATAGTGATATCAATGGAAAGCTCGTGGCCGATTTATGTGATGTAACTAAGGCTATTTTTTTCGTAGGGTATCACGTTTTTATTTTATTCAATAAATGTGTTTCGGTGGTAGTGGAGGGGGTAGTTGCTTCGTGTATAGATACGCGGTGCGTTCGGCCTGATGTTTTGCTCAGTCGGTCATAACTTTCCTTGGTCGATACGCTATCGCGTATCTCGATTTTATGTCTCGCTTCGCTCGGTTAGATCGCGGTTTTTTCGGGCCTAATGGCATAAATTTTTCTTAAATAATCACAAAATTTTTTTGATAATGAGAATTTTTTTCCACGGAATGAAAACATTTTCTGTTACACTCGGAGAAAAAAAAAATTTCTTTTCGAATTTAACTATTTACGAACATTTAATACTTGATCACACAATATTTTCGACACATCTCACTTTTGTCACATTCCAAACATAAACCAATACCCTCACAAACAGTGCATAAACTACCTTTGTGTCCAAGATCCGCATATGAATATATATATGGCGGGATGAAATTCGAATTTTCGACTTCATTCTAATTAGTGATTTAACGTGAAGAAGAACATTTCCCGTGGTTCTCCATAACAACATCACAACCCACATTCAAATGCACTGGTGGCAGCACTTCAACGTTGGATATGAAGCTCAGTTGGACCGGCGCTGCCAACGTTACAACTTGATTCTCACACTTTATAATGTGAATTGCGAGAATGTGANATCACACAATATTTTCGACACATCTCACTTTTGTCACATTCCAAACATAAACCAATACCCTCACAAACAGTGCATAAACTACCTTTGTGTCCAAGATCCGCATATGAATATATATATGGCGGGATGAAATTCGAATTTTCGACTTCATTCTAATTAGTGATTTAACGTGAAGAAGAACATTTCCCGTGGTTCTCCATAACAACATCACAACCCACATTCAAATGCACTGGTGGCAGCACTTCAACGTTGGATATGAAGCTCAGTTGGACCGGCGCTGCCAACGTCACAACTTGATACTCACACTTTATAATGTGAATTGCGAGAATGTGAATATCAACTCGTTGCTATGCGCATATCTTTTTTACTGTTAATCTAAAAAATACCATAGTTACACAGTTGAAAAGCTCATAGGCGTTTTATATAATGTAACTAACGACACTTTCCCGAATTATCGTCCCGTTTTCATTATACCGAATGTAAATCATTTAGAAGTAGTGGAGGGGGAAGTCCTGTCGTGTATAGATACGCGGTGCTATCGGCCTGATGTTTTGCTCAGTCGGTCAAAACTTTTTTTGGCCGATACGCTACCGCGTATCTCGATTACTAGACTCATGATCAATCATTACTCAGAAATATTCCATTTGTTGACCAATCATTAATCGAATCTCGAAAATTTTCGATGAGTTCGGGAATCATTGATTCAATTCCAAAATTATTCATCACTCGATTAGTTGGCAATTGCACTTGAATAATTTCTCATTATGTTATTCATTCGATAATGATATTTAAAGGTCGCTGAATTATCCGGAATAATCGTCAATTTTCACTTCCATGTATGCCATTACGCCGATAATTATGAATCGAAATTTTCCATTATTCCATTATTGAAATAATGGATTGAGTGTTTTCATCATTCGAGGCCTGTGTATACAGGGTGTTATTCACCGATTTTCCTCGTTAGTCGATATCGGTACGTAGCATGGGCTAATAAATAATCCGCTTTGGATGACAACAAAATCGACCAAGAAGACGCTCGTAGTATATTTACATACTACGCGTGCTACAGATACCGGTGATTGTCCAAACTTCGCGATATTATTTCTAACTTGACCATTCACAGAGACAGTTCAGAATAAGTATCGGAAATAATTTGATAACTATGCATCATCAAGTCGCTCAAGAGGTAAGTCATTCATTTTCTAAATTTATTCACTGAAATAATCATCATCATAGAATAATTGCTACTAAAAACGTAGTTCTAATCTCCCATCTAGATTCACTGAACCTACCAGTTGTATTATTCCGTAAGAATTAATGGAAATAAGGGCAATTCTATTAAAAATATCCTTGATTTTCCAATCAGTTGAAATTTCAGAGAGACTTGGTAGTGAATTGTCACGTTCATGTTGGAAGTTCATGTAGTTTGTAGAATTTTCGGAGGAACTTGAAATTCCATAAACTTTTTCTCATTAAATATTCAGTCACTTTTTTTGACAGTTTTTTCCTTATTTTCTATAAATGGTTTGGAAGGAATTTACCTCTCTTTAACAATGGACAATTCATCATTCCATTTTATTACAGGACAATTCATTACAGCTCATCTCATCATCCGATAAATTCATCATGTGGACAATTCATGACCCGAACATTTCATCATACGGACAATTCAATAAGGAGCGAAAAAGAGATTCTAAATTATAGACTAATGGAGGGGGAAGAGGGGGAAAAGGGAAATAAGTACTGATAAGAGAGGGGAAAAAATAGAAGTTCGAACGGAAAGTATAGAGAGCGTATAAGAGACTCCAAATTGTGTACAAATGGAGAAGGAGGGGGGATGGATACTAATAACAAAGCGAGGAAAATTAGTGCGTACATTGCCACCGGCAGTAGGCTACCAGTACAGGCCAGGAAAGGTGTACGACATATACACCATGCCGCTTCACTTCGTATTGAGTCAGAGAGGTAAAAACCTCTTGAAAGACAATGGTTATTTATTCAACAAACTCAAAGAACACCATGCAACAAAAATAGTGACGTGGCGCTGTATCGACTACGCCACTATTAAAAAATGCCACTGCCTTGCCACAACGACATCAGACTCAACAACAGGTTAGCATTGTTCATAAAAATCTTCAAATAAATAAATGCTCTGGAAATAATGACGATAACGATTATTTTCAAATAAAAGAAAAATAATCGCTGGTGATATTAATTACAAAAATTATTTACAAATGCTAACGTAGGATCAATTCTGAGCATCGGAGAGCATTCCCATGAGGCTAACGCGGCACGAGTGAACGCCAGAGAAATAATCAACAAAATAAACAAACGTGCAGTAAAGACTAATGAAACACCAAATGTAATTGTGGGGGAGACCACCAGCACAGCGTCAACAAGCACATCAGTCGAGTTGCCAAGCACAATGGTTTTGAAGAAACGAATCCAACGACAACGCCAAGCCAATAATCCCCAACTGTTGACACCAGCCACATTACAAGAACTGGTAATTCCAGAGGAATTTCAAAAGACTCTAAAAGGTGATCATTTCTTACTGCATGACAGCGACACACGTATAAACAGATATTTAATATTCTCAACGATGGAGAATTTGAGAAAACTGAGCGAATGCCGAATTTGGCTGTCCGATGGCACTTTTTCGTCCGTTCCCAAAGTCTTCAGTCAACTTTACGCGATCCACGGTGGCATGCCCAAACACGACGACGAAGGGGAAACGATATTTAAATCAATGCCACTTGTCTACATCTTAACACCTACGAAACGCGAAAGCGAAGTCGAATCCTAAGAAGCCTTATTAACAAAGCCAATGTCGAATTAAGCCCTGAGGTATTTATCACGGATTATGAACAAGGCTTTATTAATGCAACGAAAACAGTGTTTCCCGATGTCGATCTCCACGGGTGCTACTTCCACTTTACACAGTGCGTAATTAATCATGTCAGAGATGCACACCAAAAGAAAAAATACAACAATGACGACGAATTTGCACTGTACGTAAAAATGCTGATTGCTCTGGCATTTGTCCCTCCATCACATGTTACCCGAGCATACACTACTCTAACAGCCTATCAATACTATCAAGACAACGCAGAGCATTTTAAAGATCTACTGAAGTATTTCAAGGATACATGGATCGGTGTAGAACGCCGCAATGGTCAAACAACAGCAAAATTCCCCATTTCGACGTGGAACTGTTATCACACAGTGATTAACAATGAGCCAAGGACAACTAACTCTATGGAGGGGTGGCACAACGCATTTCACCAACGCGTAGGGAAAAGTCATGAGCAATTAGGAAAATTTATACATGCCATTCAAATTGAGCAATCAACAACTGAAACTACTTGGGAACAATTCAACGCAGGTCGAGTCATCGCTCCAAAGAAACGCAAGAAATATGTAGATTACGATGCTCCACTTCAAACGGTGGTAGGAGAATGGAAAGATGACTCTAACATCATCGAATACCTCCGAGCCGTTGCCCACAACGTAAATCCATGAACACTAATTATAAAAGCCACGATCATTCAGGTAATTCCAAGCCTAGGCTACAGATGAATGATATAAAATAATTATAAAATGAAATAAAAAAAATTAAAAATCAGTCATCAAATGCCTACGAAAAAATTAAACTTATAATACTTATTGTTAAAATACTCATTCAATGATCGATCAAGTGCCTTCAAATAATAAATAAAAAAAAACAAATAACTGTTCATATTAAAAATCATGATTACTACTAATTTTACGTTGCCACAACAATGAAAATAACGCCAATGATAGAGGTCTACAACATAAAAAGATACTAAAAATAAACAAGAATAATTATATTTAGCAAAAAAAGGAAAAACGACAAACGAAAAATGATGAAATGTCCACATGATAAATTGTCCCAATGATGAATTGTCCCTATAACAAATTATCAATAATGGCATGTCCCCATAATGAAAATTAATGATGAATTATCCAATAACATCACTATCCCGTAATAAGGAGAGGTGTTACCGTTTGGAAGAATAGAAGTAAAAGTCACATTTTCCACAGATTTTTCCATCGAATCGACGATTTTAATGACAGAATTTCTAAAAATTTCTGAAATGATGTCCCTTGTTGAAAAAAATGCAATACTTTTAGTGAAGTTTTAGACTTTTTTTAAAACTGAGAGACCGGAGTATGAGTGTCGCAGAATTATTGATGGAAGTTGACCTCTTACTGGCTCAAAGTCGAGCAATGAGGCAAGCTTTCGATCGAAATAGCGAGAGAGCAGTATCTCAAGAGAGGAGACAGCTGGTGATTGAAGATCAAGAAGTAGGTATTGTTGAGCCACTGAGGATCCAGCAAGAGCCCGTTAGAATCGAAGATGTAATGATGGTGAGGACGAGAGCAGGACGTCCTCTACAAGAGATACACCATCTTCTTCCAATGGATCCACCGTCTCATAATAATTACGTCCTCGATGGAACAATTAATGAAGTTGAAGAGATTGGACTTAATAAGGTTGCGTATCTCTTTTGAAAAGTTGTCGCCCCGACAACACTATGATCCCAGATAACAGGTGATTCGAGGAACTGTTTCATAGTACTTCCCAATGGCCTTTTTCATTGACTAACCTCGTTTAGAGTTCCTCAATGTGCGAGGACTTCCTTCATGATCCATTTATTTTCATGTCTTGGGACAATTTTTCGGTGAATCACTCATCATCATTCAAAAATCAACTTGAGTCCAAATCCATCTACTTACAATCCATTCAATCTCAGAATTATTTGTTGCCCATTCACTCAATATGTCATTTTCTCATTTATTGTTCACTAGAGTCGGACGCACCAATCTGAATCGGCGAAGAAGTGGCACAAAACGCCGTGCACCACGCGGCCATATCTACTTACCGCGGATTTAATTCAAAAGTCGATGGAATTAACGCGTTTCTGTCGCGCCTCATAACACAATATCGGTAATTTCTTTTTTTGTGGATTTTAGCCAACCACACTGAGAAAAAAGTTAGGGAAAAATTACCGAATAAATCAAGTAATTCTGGAGCGAGCTGGATTTTCAAGATTTTTTCACTCTAAATCGGGGAAAAAGTGCGAGACGAGTAGTTAATTTTTCTCCTTTAGTCCAAGAAAATTTACTGAATGTGAGGACATTTTGTACCGCATCTGTTCGGTAAAAATTCACTCGCATCCGTCCCCGTGACCTTCAAATGGATCTAGGTCAAATAATACTCGACCGGTGCGGGAAATTTTACTGTACAGGTGGATAATTTTTGCATCGGTAGATCTGTATTTTTTACCAAACGAATCGTAAGAAATCCTCGAAAAATTTGTATTTTTTCATTGATTTGCATTTCACTCCACGATTACCTTACGTATATTAAAATTTTCCCAGATTTTTTAGGTAATTTTTATCTAACTTTTCTCTCCGTGCAGAGCGCAGTATCCGAGACAGTTGAAAAGTTTCGCCCGGGATATTCTCTGCTAGCTAGGATATTTCACACTCGCTCTGTATCTGTTCGTGAATATTCAACAATCGCTCTTCATTTTTTTTTCTTCGAAATTCTGCTTTCTGATCAGCCAAAATCCGAGTGAAAAAAATTCAGCAAATATCACTCGTGCTGCTAAATTAATTAGATAAACTTCTTCGCATAGAAAAAATGTGCCAAATTTTGCCCATTTTTTTTACGCGACGTATTATTGCTGAATATCTCTTGTTTTTCCCATGCATATTTTGAGATGGAGAGATATCACTCTGAAGTAAATAGAAATTTGCGTCGTATTGTTGTCAGGTCAATGATTGAAACCTCCAGGCAATCCTATTGGCTGGAATTGAGATGAGAGAAACAATTAGTCCAATTTCAGTTTGAATGCGCCAAATTCAAAGATATCAATTCAATAATTTATTGATGAGCTTTTATTATTCTTTCTTTCAGGACACCTTGAGAAAAGCAAAAACGTTTCCTCTTTTCAAACAGAAAAGTCGAGAAAAGACAGGAGTGATTGTCCAGTTAATAAAATACAAATAATTACGACTTATAGAAAACATAATCAAAATATATTTTTCCACAATTCTCGACATAGTAAATAAAAATAAAAGTAAATTTTTCTTTTCACGGTATGAGTCGTCTTTTTTCCGCACCCTCAATCTCTTCAATGTGTTTTGGTCCCAATTTCACAGAAATATTTATTTTAAAAAAAATTTGATAGAAAAAAATTTTATAGATCGGAAATTTCTCTTCACAATTTAATCTGTTGACATTGTTTCTACCTAAGTTCCTGAGCATAAAATTCCTCAGTTTTTTTCTTTGCTAGTCATTTTCTCGCGCTTTACGATATACAAGGGCAAAGCTTGGATAATTTATGAACCGAGATACTATGGGAAAACTGATTGAAATTCTATTTATATCCTCTCATCAAATATTTTTTTTTGTCATTCATGCCCGTTAAGTGGCGTTTTCGTGGTGTTTTAGAACCCGTAAGTGGGATTTATCAGGCCATGGGCCGGTAAGTAAAAACTAGCCCCGATTTCACGATTTACGGACCATGGCCTGTTAAGTAAGACGTGAAGTGAGTCCCTCTTACACTATAGCTCGTGCGGCTAAACTATAGTTTGCCACTAAAACCCAAAATTCACTAGGAAAATCGGAACAAATTCCGTTAAACAAAACAGCGAAATGAATTTAATTATACCCGACAGTGACGAAGAGGAGTCACATAGTTATTTTAGTGAAGTGAATAATACCAGTGACGACGCAGCAAGTACGTCAGCACAAGTCAACACGGTCGACTTCCAAGACCTGACAAACACAAAAATTAACTCTAGCGATGATGAATTGTTTATCCCCCCTGATGTCCTTAAAGATGCCCAGGATGCACAATCATTCCTTATTCCACCTGGATCAATAGATATATATGACAGGGCATATCGCAGATTCAAGAAATTCTTGGAAGACAACAAAATTTTAAAAATCAACGAAACCATCTTGATGGGTTACTGTCACATGTTGACTAGACCACCTCACGCAATGGCTCCCTCATCCTTATGGTCCATTTACTCAATACTCAAGTGTACATTATCGACTTATGATTCAATTCAAATTAATGAATATCCAAAGCTTGGCCGTTATCTCAAAGGCAACCAAAAAGCTTCTAAACATGTGACGAAGAAAGCTAAAATTTTTACGGATGAGGAAATTGCCAAATTTATTTACACTGCACCCACCGAGCTCTATCTACCTTAAAAGGTAAATGAATCTTTATAAGTAATTTCCAAACGATATCCAGGAATGTTTCTATAAAAAATCATATAACTACTTAACCTAAAAAAACATAGAGAAACCTAATGACTTACCAGAAAATTTAAGTTGATTTTTATCACATTTTTATTCAAAACTCATACATTCTATTAGGAGAACCAACAACTTTCCTTTTTTTTTTCTCAAATTTAAATATTCAGTGGAAAACATTATAAAAATTGTAAGAAAGAGAATTCAATATTTCGATGCATATTCTATCACAATATCTTCTATAAAATTCCCTCATCTCGGTCTTTTTCTATTTTTGAATAATTGATTTTTTTAATGAGAAGAAAAAATTAAGAAATGAAGAAAATGGGAAGTTTGTGCGGAAAAGCATTTATAAATGTCTTAATAGAAAAAGATATCGAAAAGAATCAACTACAACTTGTTTAAAAAATCGATTCTTTTCTATTAAATATTTTCGAGTAAAATATACAGAAAAACTGTGGAATTGTTCAACACTATCAGCGCAAAAGCAGATGAAATTTCCAATAAAAATTCAATAGAAATCCATTACAATTTTCTAGCAAATTCACTAGATTCTTCTATGAATTTTTATTGTGGATGAAAAAAAAATTCCCAATATTTTTTTCTGTAAACCCCAATTTTTTTATGAATATTAAATCGATGTACAACTAACAAATGACTAGATAAAGAATTGAATGAAATTTTATCATGGCCTGTGCATGGCCTCTGCAGAAGAAAAGAACTCCATGACTTAACAATCGACTACATTCAAGATCATGGGACATATCTGAATTTCGTTCTCGATAAAACAAAATATAAAAAAACTCGAGACTTCACTCTCACCGGAGATTTCTGCAATTTGGTGAAGAAGTATCTAAGCTTGAGACCATGTGATTGCAAGGACCGAAATGTCTTCCTGCGCTACCAAAATGGGGAATGTCACCGCCAAGTAATGGGCATCCATACTAGCGGTCAGATACCTAAAGGCATTGCTACTTATTTGAAGCTTCCACACCCTGAAGTTTACACAGGACACTCGTTCAGATGCNGTCAACACGGTCGACTTCCAAGACCTGACAAACACAAAAATTAACTCTAGCGATGATGAATTGTTTATCCCCCCTGATGTCCTTAAAGATGCCCAGGATGCACAATCATTCCTTATTCCACCTGGATCAATAGATATATATGACAGGGCATATCGCAGATTCAAGAAATTCTTGGAAGACAACAAAATTTTAAAAATCAACGAAACCATCTTGATGGGTTACTGTCACATGTTGACTAGACCACCTCACGCAATGGCTCCCTCATCCTTATGGTCCATTTACTCAATACTCAAGTGTACATTATCGACTTATGATTCAATTCAAATTAATGAATATCCAAAGCTTGGCCGTTATCTCAAAGGCAACCAAAAAGCTTCTAAACATGTGACGAAGAAAGCTAAAATTTTTACGGATGAGGAAATTGCCAAATTTATTTACACTGCACCCACCGAGCTCTATCTACCTTAAAAGGTAAATGAATCTTTATAAGTAATTTCCAAACGATATCCAGGAATGTTTCTATAAAAAATCATATAACTACTTAACCTAAAAAAACATAGAGAAACCTAATGACTTACCAGAAAATTTAAGTTGATTTTTATCACATTTTTATTCAAAACTCATACATTCTATTAGGAGAACCAACAACTTTCCTTTTTTTTTTCTCAAATTTAAATATTCAGTGGAAAACATTATAAAAATTGTAAGAAAGAGAATTCAATATTTCGATGCATATTCTATCACAATATCTTCTATAAAATTCCCTCATCTCGGTCTTTTTCTATTTTTGAATAATTGATTTTTTTAATGAGAAGAAAAAATTAAGAAATGAAGAAAATGGGAAGTTTGTGCGGAAAAGCATTTATAAATGTCTTAATAGAAAAAGATATCGAAAAGAATCAACTACAACTTGTTTAAAAAATCGATTCTTTTCTATTAAATATTTTCGAGTAAAATATACAGAAAAACTGTGGAATTGTTCAACACTATCAGCGCAAAAGCAGATGAAATTTCCAATAAAAATTCAATAGAAATCCATTACAATTTTCTAGCAAATTCACTAGATTCTTCTATGAATTTTTATTGTGGATGAAAAAAAAATTCCCAATATTTTTTTCTGTAAACCCCAATTTTTTTATGAATATTAAATCGATGTACAACTAACAAATGACTAGATAAAGAATTGAATGAAATTTTATCATGGCCTGTGCATGGCCTCTGCAGAAGAAAAGAACTCCATGACTTAACAATCGACTACATTCAAGATCATGGGACATATCTGAATTTCGTTCTCGATAAAACAAAATATAAAAAAACTCGAGACTTCACTCTCACCGGAGATTTCTGCAATTTGGTGAAGAAGTATCTAAGCTTGAGACCATGTGATTGCAAGGACCGAAATGTCTTCCTGCGCTACCAAAATGGGGAATGTCACCGCCAAGTAATGGGCATCCATACTAGCGGTCAGATACCTAAAGGCATTGCTACTTATTTGAAGCTTCCGCACCCTGAAGTTTACACAGGACACTCGTTCAGATGCTCAGGAGCCACAGTCGCAGCTGAGGCAGGACTGGACTTTCTTTCACTGAAGAAACTAGGAGGTTGGCAATCTTCTACGACCACAGAGGGTTACGTGGATAAAACTGAAGCTCAGAAGAACAGAATCTCAACTAAAATCAGCAAAGCCATCATCGAGAAAAGACCGATCTCTTCTACTATAACGAAACCATCTCAATTCAATCCACCGATTACTTCACAATTGACAAATCCAACTCCATCAACATCCAAGGACCCAATCCCACCCAAGCAAACCGACTGAAAGTCAACACTGGATTTGTGTCAGCAGCTGCCACTCATTGCCAAAATGGAATACTGGGGGAGAATCATCAAACGATCAACACATCTGATTCTCGCCAAAATATCCATCTTCATTTTTCGAATTGTTCAAATTTCAATATTTTCGGTTCACGTAACGATGAAAATGCTCCATAAAATATGAAATTCCTCACTCCAAAAGCAATGATGCCAATGTTTTTTCTACGTTTCTTTTGTATTAAGAATACTTTTCATATCACTTAGAATAATTGTTGAGCCAAAAATCTTACCTAAGATATCATTCTTTAAGACATCGTTAATGTTTTATATATTCTATCATTGTTTTGAACTGTAAAAAAATCGACAAATGTTCGATTTCATGATGTTTACTAATTTAAAACTAAATCGATAGAAAAATATTATAGTGAAGAAAAAGCTGAAGTGAACGATGAAAGTTAAAACAAGTTTGCAATATCAATATTATTCTTTTGCTTTCAATAAAATGAATTATAAAAAATATGTCACCACGTAATCTCTTGATTTATTTTGTAATAGTTGAATTTTACCTTGTGACACATTCTAATTCATTTCATTCTAGATCAGTTCGTTAATTTAGGATTTATAATTTATCATTTCCCTCTTTTTAATTTTGTTTATTTGGTCTTTCTTCAGTGCCTTCGGCGAGCCTCGTCCCTACCTTACCGACGCCTCGTGCTGCTAACTTCACACTCATCGCAAACCTCCACTTACGGGCCTTGTGACACAAATAACTATTATGGATATTTCTCAAATAAACAGTGTATAAAAATGAGTGAATTTTCTTCTATAGAAATAGGCAAATTAGAACTAGAATTTTCATTAGATTTCTCATAGGATTTCGATAGAACTGCCGGTAGAAATAGCGAAGATTTCCTCTTGAAGTTTCTCGTACGTGTAAAGTTATTGGATATCAGCACACACATAGATTTCAGTAACTTTTGACCCTGCAAAATAATTTGGAACTGGAATTGGCTTTCATCAGAACTCGCTGTTGAAAATGCTCGCTTGATAGTCGGTTGAAGCGAGGTGTGTTCCACATCGTAGCCAAGTTAAACATTCGTTCGACAGAAGCAGAAGAAGGAAGAACAGTATTGTATTTGAGGAACGTGGCTTTGATGATAAGATATGCGTGCAAAACCTTCAATTCATTTTTCTTGTCGTCACAAAAGTTGTTGAATTCATCCTCAACAGGATGGATACAGATGGGATTCTGCAGAACGACGGGATTTTGGCTTCCATCATCAAAATCGAAACCGTCACAGCTGATATCCATTGGTTCAATGGTCGATGCTTGTTGAGGAGATGTATAACAGGAAGCCAGTCCTGTTCTCACAGCTTTCAATGCATTATCTTGAGCCGTATTCTCTAGGCAACCAATCCATCTTATTTTGAATTGTGGGTGAACAGCACCAGCGATGGTTGCGTCAACACCTTTCTCAACAACATTAAAAATATTTTCAAACCTAAAAATTAATCAATAAAATGAATGTTATATCTGAATGAGATTACAAGTTCAATAAGAAATAAAGGGGTCATAATTAATTACCGCTTCTCCAAATTCGCGATCAATATTGGGATGAGTAGTTTGCAATAATCAAATTTCTCGTCAGACAATTTCTTCAATTTATTGCGAGTCGATATAACAGTAGGGAGCAAGTGATCGTAAGTCACATTATGCTCATCCTGTAATTTATTGAGAGCCTCTGCAATCGGCGTATTGCACTTGACATACTCCTTCAGGAACCTTGATAATCAGTGGATGGTGAATGAATAAATGGTAATGATTTTCGGTATTTTCCTCTCATGATGTAACTTATTTGAAATCATTTGTTGTGAATGAGTCTGTTAAATCGCATCTTCCAGAGAGGATCTCCAATTTCTCTTCCAGCTCAATTAGCTGCTTAAATGTATCGAACAGGGAGTTCCACCTCGTTGCAACTGGGCGCTTCAAGGCTTGCCCCAAGACTTCAAGGATGATTTCATATTTTTTAGGAGATCGACAAAATAACCACAGGCAGTTACACTTATTTGTCACATCATAGTACATCAACTTTATAGTTTCGATTGAATTAATTTCCTTCTTTATGTATCGATGTAAGTTGCAAGCAAATTGAATAGGTGGGCAGAACATTTTTTATGGTACGGGAGCAACGGTGATATAATATCATTGAAAGACATGGGTCGGGCTAGATCCTGTTCATTCGATTCCTTTGACTCGACATCGATTTCTAGGTGATCTGAATCAAATGGTGACAAAATAAGAGTGATGGAGTATCATTCAAGTCATTCTGAGTTAAAGCAAATCATAAAAAATGGGAGGGATCAAGAGAGGAATGGATATTTCTCGTTTCTCCAAAATTATTTTCCAGTTTCTCTCGTGAATAATGGTGGATCGTAATAATACTGCAATCAAATCTGAAATAAATGTATTCAACATATCGCATACCTATTGTTTCATTTCGCAGACATCCAATTTTTTTCAAAGTTCCCCTTAGACTCAACAAACCCTAATAGAAATTCTAATTTTTCAAACTATTACAGAGTTACCCAAGAGTCATCTCTGGGTTTATGGGGAAAAAACCCAGGAAAAAGAGAGAGAAACTTTGGGAAATTTCAAGACACCCAGAGTTGAGTCTGGGGTTAGCTCCGGGTTAAATCTATCAGCGTTTTCTGATTATTGCTTTTGATCACTTGATAGGTCTCGTGATATCGATCCCGAATATATTTCTGTTTTTGTAGAGAGTGTATTCTAACTTTCCGGAACCTCGATTGCATCTGGTTTCACGCTGAATATCTGAAAGGCCTTAACAAAATTAGAGGCGTTGTCTGTTATCGTTGCTCTCAGTTTATCTCCTGTCAATTGGTAGTTTGAATATATACTAGGATGGCTCATATGTAAAAAAAATTGAATTTCATAATTTTCGTGTTTGATAAAGATAACCAATGACATGGAAAGTAAATATGAATTTTTTCCAAATTTTTGAATCATTTTTCAAGGTCGCGCCGTGTAGTTTTATTTCTTATGGACTTTTACACGCATCGTAGAGATCGAATGTGTCAATAATTTTTTGAAGACTCAATTATTACATTCCTCGGTGTTTCCCCTCCGTGAATCGTTCAAAGGGAGATTTAAGAACAGAATTAATTTTTGTCTCAATAGAAAACTTATTACTTATCAAAATGAAAATCCTCATTTCTACTCAATTCAGTGATTTTTAGACGCCTCTAGCACGCTGGGTATCTGGCCGTTTTTCATCCCGATTCGGTTGATGGATTATGGAACTATCTGACAATAATTCAAAGAAAAACATTTTCTTCCCCACCAATCGAATTCTGAAAAAAATGCGAAAGATAATTCTTAAATTTCCAGTAAAGATAGGTGTCCTCCTTATGTGGTGCTTTACAATGGTCGTAAACACAGAAATTGAGGCTAGGCAAAAAATTTGACCTGCCGAACTAACCTGCGCTGGGAAGGGACTAAACTCGCATCCTAGAGCTGCTTCAAAATTTAGCTGAAATTTTGTATATAATTTTCAAGTTTTCGGATGATGCATTCATGAAAAAACGATAAGAAAAGAGGTAAACCTTCTATAATGACTGTAGTGCGTCGGTAACACGCTTCAGGCGGCAGAAGGGGGCAAGGAAAATCCACGATAATGTCAGGGAGTGGTGGAAGAGGGGATTCCATTCATTAGGCCAGAAAAATTGTTCTTCAATATTTCATGTATCAAGTTTTTAATAACTTTTATTTCTTTTTTTTTTGTATTTTTTACTCTTTGATTATTTTTGATATATTGAGAATTTCATATTCCCCATATATTTGAAAGAAGTGTCAACTACATTTGCAACAAAAAAGGCATTAGACAAACCTAACTTAATCCGAAGGAATCCTGGGAGCGTTTATCCAATTAGAAGGTTAATTATGCATATTTCCTTCAACTCTATTTTATATCATTATTTCTCAAAACATTTTAATTAATTTCATACATCCTTCAGATTGAAAAAATATATTTTGTCCACGAGGACTATCCAATTCTTAATATATCGAGAATAATCAAAGACTAAAGAATACAAAAAAAACAATTACCTAGGTGACACACCCGAACCCTCACTCGGAGCCATACGTACTACCTGACACGGGCGTATCATTGAGGATATTTAACTTCTACCCAAGTTTTATGACCTCTACTGCCAGTAGGTCAGAAATGTCAGTCAAACTTTAAATACACGGCGCAATGATCAAAATGCAGTTTAAAAATATGAAAAAATTCACAGGAGTATTTTATCAACTGAAGAATCATTTTTTGAGACGAAATCGGAAATATTCAAGAATACCTGTAAAATGGGCCGCCCTAATGTACACCATTGAGCAGTGTAGCGATCCTGTCATGTGTATGAGTCCCAGGAAAGCGTTGGCAGGCGATCGCCTGTGACTTTCTATGGAAAGTTGTTGGATCGAGCTGAAAAAGGTCCATGAATTGAATTGACTGTTTCCAACTTTGTTGGAATTTTTTTATCAGAATTTCCATTATTAGTTCGGGAAATTTTAAACTAGTGATATTTTCACTGAATTTCAAGAAATCTTATTAAACAGAAATCCTAATGTAATGAAGAAAATCCAAAGAAACCCCAAATTTCACTCTGATTATCCGATGACAATTGACAAAACCAGAAGAATTGGGGTTTTGCATGGAATTCCATTTTTGTGGTATATGTAAGTTAAGGTGTTTCGTCTAGATCTCCAGGGAGGTGAAACGGAAGGAGAGTCTCATTTTTCTCGAGCCCTGATTCAATCACTGAGCACGAAATTTTCTAATTCTCAAGTAACTATTTGAATGTGCATTTGAACATTTCTTGAATATTAAAATTATTTGTCAGATTGAGTGATTTTTTTCTCATTACTTACGAGTATCAGATAAGTTTTATTGGATGGTTTCCTAATTATTGAAATAATCTCAAAATGCATTCGAGTTGGTATACCTGTAGAGTGTTTTCCCTCTCTCTCAGTTCCATGGTTCAACCTATACCTTCTCCATGATGCTTCACTAACATTCAAAATGCGCGTCTGCGCATGAAAGCGTAATTGCCCCGAAACTCGCAATTTTCCGTACCATTTGTTCAAATAACTTTCTTATGAAATCTAGAAAAATTCTGAAACTTATTAGTAGTTAAGTAATGCCGGTTCTGGCGCAACGTTTTTGGCGTCGACCTGGTCGTTGGGGTCCAGTAGGGAGGTCAGAGGAAAGTGGGTGGGTGGTTGATTAATTCGCGGAGTCGCGGTTTAATTCGCGGTTTTATTCGCGGGGTCGCGGTATAATTCGCGGGGTAGCGGTTTAATTCGCGGTTTGATTAATTAATTCTCGATTTGTTCCCCTCGAAGTGATGAAAGTGTTAATTAATTCGCGGGATCGCGGTTTAATTCGCGGTTTGATTAATTAATTCGCGGTTTTTCCCTCAAAGTGATGAAAGGGTCAAGTAATTCGCGGTTTGATTCGCGGTTTGATTAATTAATTCGCAATTTCTTCCATCGAAGTGATGAAAGGGTTAATTAATTCGCGGTTTGATTCGCGGGGTCGCGGTTTAATTCGCGGTTTGATTAATTAATTCGCGGTTTTTCCCTCAAAGTGATGAAAGGGTCAAGTAATTCGCGGTTTGATTCGCGGTTTGATTAATTAATTCGCAATTTCTTCCATCGAAGTGATGAAAGGGTTAATTAATTCGCGGTTTGATTCGCGGGGTCGCGGTTTAATTCGCGGTTTGATTAATTAATTCGCGGTTTTTCCCTCAAAGTGATGAAAGGGTCAAGTAATTCGCGGTTTGATTCGCGGTTTGATTAATTAATTCGCAATTTCTTCCATCGAAGTGATGAAAGGGTTAATTAATTCGCGGTTTGATTCGCGGGGTCGCGGTTTAATTCGCGGTTTGATTAATTAATCCGCCGTTTTTTCCGTCAAAGTGATGAAAGGGTTATTTAATTCGCTGGTTAATCAATTTAATTCGCGGTTTTGCGTTACAAAGGACCTTCTCGGTGACCTAGTCAATCCACCCCGCGAGGGGGTGAGTGAAGGGGTTAATTATTTCGCAACTGTAGAAATCATAGAAGGGGCTCCTCTTCTTCTTCAAACATTGACACCTGGCTCCACTTGACATGTCTGAACTTGAGTTTTCCGGTACTTTCTCGTTTGCCGCCCCTCTTCGTATGAAATTGTTGTTGATAACGATATCAATATGTAAATATTTATTTTAAAAAACATTTTCCTGTCACATGTCTGAACTTGAGTTTTCCGGTACTTGCCTGTTTGCCGCGCCCATTCGTGAGAAATCATTGTTAATAATGATATCAATATATAAATATTCATTTAAAAAAACATTTTCCTGTCACATGTCTGAACTTGAGTTTTCCGGTACTTTCCTGTTTGCCGCGCCCATTCGTGGGAAATCATTGTTAATAATGATATCAATATATAAATATTTATTTTAAAAATAAGGGGAGGGAGTATGTATATCTGCAAAAGCAGAGGATCAGTCATTCAAAAACTTAGGTACTCCCACCAATTTGGCATAGTCCTCGACAAATTTTACACGTTGTAGTAGGAGGAGTTTCCGAAAAATCTCCATTTGCTGCAAACTGATAAGAATGGAAATGCGTCGGAAGAAGTCCGAACGCAATCTTTTGTTTACATAGAATGTTTCGGTTTACCTGGGAACGCACGTTGTACTCACAACCCTAAGAACATGATGTTTGACAAACTGGAGCAGAGTTTTCGGACCCTTTGATGTCTTATCGCACCGCAAAGATTAAATGTTATCCAAGACATTTTTCAGCTATTTTTTTTCCCACGAACAAAAAATGTTGCTATTTTGTTAATAATTTTCCATCAGTCACATGATTCTTTTTCAACCAATCACGTAAGATTTTACAGAGTGTACAAGCGTAGGCACACCCACATATGTATCTATATAAACAAATTTCACCTTGATTTTCCGCTAGTTCTTTAGTGTCTTTATCATGAACAACATGGATCCTAACGCGTGTAAAAGATTATTGAGGTCATTGGAGGATGTGTATGAAATAGTGAAAACGAATAAGAGACCCAGGGAAATTCAACAATGGCTTAATCACATCAGAGGACATTCGAAAGAAATTAATGAATTATTGAAGAGGAGTGCGAGTCATAGTGAGAAAAGACGTTTAATTCACATGTTAGGACGACTGAAAGCGTTCTACGCAAGATTCAGAAACTTGGAAGTGATAGGAGGAGACTTAAGGGGTAATTTAACTGATAGAGACCGATGGGAGGACTTACAAGGCGTTTTTGAGGGTCGTATGAGAACAGGAGTGATTATTAACGGGAAAAATCCAGACATACCCAAATTTTTAGATGATGCTAGACGAATGCTCTGTGTACGTTTGAAAAATGCATTGAAACAAGAAGGAAGTTTGAAAGTGAATGTAGTGTTAACGTGTAAATATGAAATTAATAGAGATGAACATCTCATCGAAGAAGAAAAATATTTCAATACCAAGAATGAAATAGTTCTTGATTCAACTGATATTAGGCAGTGGTTCGAGGAGCATATTAGGGAGAAACTTCTTGTGAAAGCGGATGAGTTCCAGGAAAAAGACTCTGGCTGGAGATTAGTTGACGTCATCAATTTAGAAGTGAACATAAATAAATATAATCCATTGCGCGGAGGATCCAGCTTCGTTGAACTACCTGAATGGATTAAAAAGAAACATGCTGTCGTGAACGTTCAAAATAAAGACGATGCCTACTGCTTCTTATGGTCCATTATGGCCGCTCACTGTAACGTTCGAGATAAGCAACGAACAAACTCATACCCCTCTTTCAGCACTGTTATGAAAAGCTTTGGTAACTTCAATTACCCCATGGCATTAAAAGACATTCCCAAGTTCGAGAAAATGAATGAATTGTCCATTAATGTATATGGAATCGACAGTGACGAAGAATCAGAGAAAAAATGGATTGTGCCCCTTTATTTGAGCAAAAATCTTCCAGCCACACTGCAAGAGGAAGAAAGAACAATTCACCTTCTCATGATTGAAAAAGACGACATCTTCGATGGTGAACAGGAACGAATTCATCACTACACATGGATCTCGAATTTGTCTCGTTTAGTTGGTGCACAAATTTCAAAAAATGAACATAAAACACTCATATGTGACAGGTGTTTGTGTCACTTTTTCAAAAAAGAGGCCTACACTAAACATAGGGTCGATTGTGTATCAATCAATAAGTGTCCAATGATTTTTCCTCATCGTGGTGAAAAATATTAAAAATTTCAAAATTTCAAAAATCAACTGACTTTTCCATTTGTTGTAGACGCTGATACTGAGTGTTTATTGGAAAAAGTGTCCGATAACAATGATGTAAATACCAAAACATACCAAAATCATGTACCATTCAGTGTTGCATTTTATGTGAAATGCAGCTATGATAACTCAAAATCGAAACTCTCTATTTATCGTGGAAAAGTCTGTGTAGACTGGTTTATTGAGCAGCTACGTATTTTAGTTATAAAAGTTGATGCTGAATTACAGAGAAATGAGCCCATGAACTTGACTTTCGAGATGGAGCGAGCCTATAATGCAGCTAAAACATGTCATATTTGTGGCAGAGCATTCACCGAAAAAGCAGTGAAACATCGGGACCATTGCCACTTTACGGGAAAATATCGCGGGGCAGCTCATCCCGGTTGTAACCTGAATTGCGCAGAATCGTGTGCAATCCCTGTGGTTTTCAATAATTTGTCAGGTTATGACTCGCACGTTTTCATTAAGTCCCTTGCGAGACAATTCGAGGGCTCTGTGACATTACTCCCAATTACTAAAGAGAAATACATTTCTTTTAC
>NW_021680544.1:134363-137801 GCF_001412515.2 Diachasma alloeum
TATTACATTTGAAGACTATAACGCCTGTTTGAACCAACATAAAAATGTGTGGATGTCACAGAATGGGATTAGATGGATCGAACATGATGTGTTCACGATCAATCAAACTAAACTAGCTCTGAGTTTGTATGATGATAAGCGCATTCTCCTGCCAAATACGACAGATACTTTGCCTTATGGTTTTAAGAATAATAATATTGTAAATAATTTTTAAAAAAATTATGGATGGGGGAAATAAAAACATAGTTTGTTAAGAAAAAAAAAAGTTTTTTTATTCAGTAAAATGCCTCATACATGTGTCTCTTTAATCCACCCAACGACTATGCTACCAGTTTCATCTTCTTTTGTTACTCGGAACAACAACAACAATAATGCTATAAGCCAAAAAAAAATATTGCCACTGCTGCTGCTTCAAAAAATAATATTGTGACGGATGATTGCTCATCTTTTTTACACTCATATAAAAACTCATCTAGTTGTACATAATATTGTGGGAGTAATTCAACGTATTTTTGCACCATCTGAGTAACGTTGAGATTTCTAGCAGTGATATATTCCGCTGATATTTCTACAAATTGTTGATAGCCAATCATCGTTGCATATGATGTATAAGCCTCACATCCTGTCTTAACTTGAAGAATTCCTGTGCCTGAGATATTCATTGCATCTCTCCACTCTCCTCCACATGAAAAATTCACCTCCTCTCTCTCGGGCACTGAGTATAGCCAGCCCTTTTCTGTTTGCTTCCAATATGACGCAAAGGTGGAACTCAGTTTGATACTGCAATTAGCAAATGGTGACAGTTTTCTTCCAGTCATAAACATTGCAGCCTCACAAATCGGTTCATAAGTGGCATCGTAGAATGGATACTTTAGTTTACAAATATACTGATGATTATCCACAGACAGGCATCTGGCAATGTCCTCGGAGCGTGCTAGGGTATAATGATATTGACTAAGCAGCAGGTAGTCACCCCTAGGTTGAATGTACGCTGACCGTTGGCGGTGGCCGACCACTTGAGCCGTAGGATATGTATACATTTTGTACAGGTAGTAAACCGCTGACTTTAAAAGAGGAATGTCCAATACCACTATTAATTTTCCCTCCTCAAAACCAACATTTGTCTTGGAAATTTTCATTAATTTCTCGGAGTGCAATTGTTCACTCGACAGAGGAGAAAACAATGATCGGTCCTGATTTGTTGTAATAAAATGATTGACAGCATTCTCAAGTATCTCGTATGTAAATAATTCTGGGTGAATCACACCCGCCTTCGCTAAATATACAGCGTCGATGATTGTCTGCAAAGTATATTGATAATTATCCAACTCCATGGTCAAATGACCAGACCAATCCCTGATTCGATTCATCATAGTATGATACGGTTGTCCATAAAAAGTTTCGTTCTTGGCCGAGTCCTCAATTCACTTGATAGCATCTTGAAGAGCTGTGAGACTTGCTGCTGTTCGATTTTTCATTTCATCGAGTTCATCATGCAGATGATGCAATCCTGTTTGAATTATATGTGGTCGAGAATTATCAACTGTTTTATTCATTATCCGACCATAATCGTGTTGAGTTTCATTCAAGGAATGGAAAAATGTCTCTGAAATTATCCCCAGAAATCCTGAGGGTACATATTTCTTATCACTCATTGATTCATTCATGAAAAAGAGGAATTGATTGATATATTTTTCCACATTCTCCTCTTTCATTAACAGATTTTCCGCTTGAAGAACGGTCACAGATTTTTTATCCTCAGCATGGTATTTACATGTTTGATTCATGTTTTCCAGCATTTCTCGTGTCACAAATGGTCTTTGAGAAATGAATTTTCTCAAGTCAATATAAGCTGCAAGACGCCACTCTGCAGTGATGAAACACACTCTGCCTGCCATTCCATAATGCAACCCGCTTTGACTATGAAGTCCCGTGTTCAGGAAATCCACAGCCTGACAGAGCATCACCGCGACGACTTGTAACACAATAACCTTCACGATCATGTTGTCTAGCTCAACAAACACACTGAACTGATGATTTTAAAGATGAGTGGAGGCTGATATAGTGCTCGCTACCCCCCACCTCCATTTTTTTTTATTGTTCAATATTTATCCAACTGTTATGACTACTATCGAATCCCAGCCATTTAACATAATGTCGGTTTCCATTTTTTTTCAAAACTTTTTCTGCGAGATATACATCTGGATGTTTCGTCTTTAGTAATTCTCCTTCATACAAACTGCCACTAATTAATTCATTTTTATAATCCTTTAGCTTATATGTGATCGGATTGGTGTTATTAATTTCTCGAATAGTGAATATTTCAGTAGTCCAATTGGGGGTATATCCTTTCTCAAAAACATGTTTTGCTTTGCTTATACGAACTTTATCACCCACGCGAAATTTCGGTCTTCTACTGTTCACACGAAAGTCGGCGTAAATAAGGCGTAATTTTTTTGCATTTTCTGTTGTTACATCAGCAGGCCTCATACCAATAGTTCGATGTTTTCTATGGTTATATTCACGTATGAGCTCCGGTAACATATCAATCCACTTGTAATTTCCACGCAAACTGAACTGTAGCCACATTTTACTCTTCAATGTTCGATTGAATCGTTCACATATGGACGCCTTCAAATTACTGAATGTGGAATATAAATTGATATTATATTCTTTCATTAATCCGTGAAATTCAGAATTGTAGAATTCTTTCCCACCATCAACATGCAAATGTTTCTGCACACGCACCCGTTGGAGAATGGAACTCATAGCTCTCGTCACATCCTAAGCATTTTTTCTTTTTATCGGCTCAGCCCACGCATACTTGGAAAAAATATCGATTACAGTCAGTAAAAATCTATTTCCATTATTGCTTTTCGCGTAAGCCGTCATATCCACCAAATCTGCCTGCCATGTTTCATCCAGATCACGAATGTTGACTCGTCGCCGAGGATAATTTCTTCGTGCTGGACGATGTAATTCTGTCACAACATCCAATTTATTCTCCGACATTTTTGGGGTCGCTCGGTATTCTTTCCACTAGTCTCATTAATCTACCAATTCTTTTATTAATATCTGCACACTTGCGTTTTATATCAATTTGCAATTCGTTAATTTTTATATTTAGAGTCTCTAGAGTTACAGCATCGTACGGGTCCACTGGTGTTGCAACATTACTCAGCCTTTTATCCTGAAGATTATAATTACCATCTGCAGTTAGTTTATAACCAACGCCAGGTGGGCCTCAATTGTGGCAGCCACTATCAGACGCTAAGTGGCGACCAAACACGTCAACACTCATTTCGCGAATGACAACAGATGGCAATGTGCATACTCTAATATATACTCCCCGCCTCGCGAAGTTCTTCAATAATTGATATAATTTCGTTATCATGACTCGGATTTCCAGCTCTTTGTGATGCCACTAGTAATCGAAGA
>NW_021680544.1:138635-141651 GCF_001412515.2 Diachasma alloeum
TTCCTCATTGTCTGAGAATGGATAATACTTCATGTCATCAAGAGGTTCCAGTAAACTTTGTAAAAATTGATATTTGGGTTGATTGAGGGACTTTGAATACACATAAATATTCGAAAACCTGAGACCATTAAGATGAATTATGAGACTCAGTGGGGCATTAGTTTTCCCACAATTTGATGGACCACAGAAAATCGCGCGAATCGTATTTGGTAGCAATTGGCCGTGACGTTTCGGTTTATTGGTATCTTTCACAGTTACTGAATCGAAATTAATGACGGGTAAACCGCTGAGATGTGTACTGAACTCCATCTTTATGACAACTGCGGCACAAACCTATAAATTGATTGTTTTATAGCAAAAAATAGTCAGTCCCGCTTCTGACATGATTGTGCACAGATCGCGCACTAGCAAAAAGGGGAAAGGATTGTTGAACAACGTCATCAACAATCTTCCCGTTGAATTGCATTTGCCAGGCTACCAGTACTGTGGACCAGGCACGAAATTAACGAAAAGATTAGCTCGAGGAGATCCTGGGATTAATCCACTCGATGCTGCTTGTAAGGCGCATGACATTGCCTACTCAAAAAATCGTCAGAATATTTCAGCACGACACGAAGCTGATAAAGTACTTGCAGAGCAAGCCTGGCAACGCGTTTCAGCATCAGATGCCAGTGTGGGGGAAAAGGCAGCCGCTTTATTGGTAACAAACGCTATGAAAGCTAAAACAAAATTAGGCATGGGTGTGAAAAAATCAGGCATGGGTGTAAGAAAATTAGGCATGGGTGTGAAAAAATCAGGCACGTGCGTGAAAAAAATCAGGCATTTCCATGAAGACTAGAAAAAAATCAGGTATGGGAGTGAAAAAACGTGTGGCTAAGAAGAAGAGGAAAGGGAAACCTAAAAAGCGAGTCACAATTGGGGCAATCATCAGAGCTGCCAAGAAGTCAATCAAATTGAATAATGGGTCACATGATGCTATTAGAACAGCACTCAACGGTGCAAGAGTAGCCATCAAACAGGTTGGAGGGAGAAGTAGAGTTACTATTCCACGCGTTATTCCTGTTCCATCAAAAATTGGGGAATCTTATCATTTCTCGTGCCATTATTTGCTGGATTGAGTGCCACGGGGGCATTAGCTGGAGGAGCTGCTGGAATTGCTAAAGCTGTGAATAGTGCCAAAGCCGCCAAACAACAACTCGTCGAAAATAAGAGACATAATGAAATTATGGAGGCTATCGCACTCGACAGAGGTTTATATCTTAAACCTTATAAAAAGGGAATGGACTTGTATTTGAAGCCAAAAAACTATTAAAGATGCTACCACGCAGGGCTCTGACTGATGGGGATATTGGAAAGTATGCAAAACTCATGGAAATTCCCCATTTCCGTGGTGTTTTCATGCGCAATGATCTACCGAAAAATGGTCCATTGAAAAATGAGTCAGCCATCATCAATTTGGATGACAAGAAGGGTCCTGGAACTCATTGGGTTGCCTACAAGAAAGTGGGGAACGATGTTACCTATTTCGATAGCTTCGGGAACCTGCAACCTCCTACAGAACTCTTCAATTACCTTGGAGTTGGTAGCATAAAATATAATCACGAACGTTTCCAGAACTGGAATACCTTCAATTGTGGACATTTATGTTTGGCATTTCTCAATGGATGCCTATATAAGAACAAACGTTGATGACTTTCACTTAGTCGATTTTCAGAAATCATGGGTGATTCATTCACATTGACAATCTCAAGGGTATTATCTGTGTTGGAGGTGCAATATTTTCCACCAATCGAACTTTCTCCTCAGAAGAATTATGTTCTTGGACTCGTGGAATTTTTAACTTTCAATTCCATTCCAAACGTTGATACGAGCAATAATAAATTACACATAGGTGATACAATCCTCACCATTCCGACGGGAAGTTACGAGATCGATGATATCTCAAAATTTATTGTAAGAAGTGTGGAAAAGGATAATATTGATATAAAAATCAGAAGTAACAATAACACGTTACGGAGTNTTCACACATTACGGAGTGAAGTGTCATGCAATAAGGATTTGGACTCCAGGCCTGCAAATTCGATCAGTCGTCTCCTTGGTTTTATCCCTAGGGTTTTAGAGGCCCATAAAACTCATCAGTCTGATCAGCCTGTAGCCATTCTCAAAGTGAACGCTCTACGAGTTGAATGTAATATCACCACTGGAGCATACAACAACAGTGATAAAGTTCATACAATTCATGAATTTTTTCCTGTGGTGCCCCCTGGGTATAAAATTGTCGAAGTACCATCGCAAGTTATTTATTTACCAGTGTCTGTAAAAACGATAACCGATTTACAACTCCGAATCGTTGATCAAGACGGGGACTTGGTGAATTTTAGAGGCGAAATAATTACCATCAGGCTACACATCAAATCTATTGTATAATCATGGGCATCGGATATAATCGTAAGATTGGCCACTCCTATAAAAGCCCCCAATCATGTCTCGCTTGAATCACTTCGCATGCTGGTTTCAAGGGGTTAACACCTCAGAACGTGAAGTTTCTCAAGAGTCTCGGTCTGGCCGTAAGAAAAAGTGGAAAAAACGTTTTTGTCAAGTAAAAATCTTATTCGCCTGTTGTATACCATGGAGGAAAGCCTGAATATCAAACTCCCCCCGGTGTTTGAAGATTCCATCGCTCAGTATGAGATCCATGCACATTAGCCATATACCTCGACGGCGTTGGATAATAGTGATGAAATTCGCATCACTGTACAAAATCAAGATCTTTGTATTTTACCAAGTAAAAGTTACTTGCACATCACGGGTAAATTGCTCAAATCGGACAATGCCATCTCCACAACTACAAGCTTCGTGAATAACGTCATTTGTCATTTATTCCAAGAGATCCGCTATGAAATTAATGCTATTGAAATTGATAAAGTGAAGAACGTGGGGATTACTACTCTCATGAAAAATCTCGTGTCATTAACACCAAATCAAAGTATCTCAATGGAAAATGCCGGATGGTTGG
>NW_021680544.1:142238-147186 GCF_001412515.2 Diachasma alloeum
TAACGTTTGGTTTTTCAGACCCCCATGGAGATTCTCTAGTTTATCAGCGAAGTATAGGAGGGTCGCTTTGTGGCTTGAGCGTCATCATCATGGAATACCCTGGAACTATGGGAATAGATCATACGAGTAAGTTGGACAATTAGTGCAAAAGTGGGAAAATATTGGTAGAATTTATGTGAAAGGTGAAGAGAAAAAAGTGTGGTTGAAAAAAATTTCTGGTCCTGTATTAGCACTGCTAGTAGTTAATATTGAAGAAATTTTCGATGATTGCCCATCACTAGCCAAATTCAAAGATTTACCATCTCGTACTTGTCCATTCCATAGTTATAGAGACGACAACAAGGCATGTGCCTTGAAAAATGTAGAGCTACTCAAAAACTGGATGATGAAGAAAAGAATAGTACGATCAGTAGATCGATCCGTCAATATTTNCGTAGATCGATCCGTCAATATATACTTCAAATTGAACAATTTAAATTTGATGGATTGTGAACATATTGCATATCTGCCACATTCATTTATAAGTTTCGTCGCTGCATGCCATGTTGATCAGTGTTGGGACAAGTTGACTGATGCTATGAGAGCTGATTGGCACATCAAAAGATGTAGACGTTGTTTGGAGCATTATCAGACTGTCGAGGGTGATACTTTTGATGGACCACCACCTATGATAAGGGATTGTGTTAAATGTAATAATTCTTAAGGAAAAACAACAAAATATGTTTAATTATTATATTTATTCATGTTCTTCTTAGATACTATTACATTAGTTATAATCATTTTTAAAAAATCATTGTGTAAAAAAAAATTGCCAATAAAGAAAAAAATGAAATATTGTTCTATTTAATTTGTAAGTTGAGCAACAATTTCCTTATCCTCTGCATGGAATTTGATTTCGTTGTATTCACCACCCAAATACTCCAACTTTGGTGTGCCTTTCTTGATTTCATTCAGCAAATCTTCAAATTCTTTAGGATTATCAATGAAAAATTTTGATATCCTTCGGTTGAGGAAAACTGAATAAGCATTATTCAAATGGAGGATCACACTCATTCCATGCTTGGTTTTGACTTTGGAGGCAGCTGTGATGGTGTATAAATAGTTGCGTTTCAATTCAGATATTTTCACTAAGAGAAGTTCTTTGAACTCTGCAATAGTATTCATCACATTGAAATCTGCTTCATCTGCTTTATTTTCAACTTTCACGTTTGAATCAGGATGTAGGCGAAGATTGTTGTATTTCCCACCAAGATATTCCAACGTTGGTGAGCCCTTCTCAATATGTTGTTGGAAATTCTCGAACATCTTGGGATTTTCAGCGAAATACTTGGCCAGTCGAGTATTCACGAAAACTGTGTGAGTATCTGAGAGATGAAGAATAACACCAACTCCATACTTTGTCTTCACTTTGCGAGCTGCAGTGATGATATAAAATGCTCCAGCTTCCAGATCCGCCAGTTTGATAAGAGGAAGATTTTTCATTTGCGCCAGAATGTTGATTTTGTTGAAATCCATGATGATTTTTTTGTTTTCACATGGGTATGATAATTAAGCTTAAATTAGAGTCTTCTGCAGATTGGAGCAGAGTATTTTGATGTCACTTCGGTACTGTATAACTTGTTTCACTTTTTGAATGTTTTTCAGGAGAAGGTCTAAACGTTTCTTTAATTCCCGTCGTTTGAAGCTGTCTTTCATGGAGAGCGACAAGATGAACTGATGATATGTGCGGGAATTTTTTNAATCCATGATAATTTTTTTGTTTTCACGTGGGTATGATAATTAAGCTCAAATTCCAGTCTTCTGCAGATTGGAGCAGAGTATTTTGATGTCACTTCGGTACTGTATAACTTGTTTCACTTTTTGAATGTTTTTCAGGAGAAGGTCTAAACGTTTCTTTAATTCCCGTCGTTTGAAGCTATCCTTCATTGAGAGTGACAAGATGAACTGATGATATGTGTGGGACTTTTTTCGTTTATATACATTAATCCCCCACTCTTAAACCTTTCTTTTTTCAATAAATAATTTTTTTACATTATTATTGATAACGTTTATTTCTACGAGCGGTAACCATCAAAGGACTGATAATCTTAAGTTCAGGCAAAAATTCTTTGCATATATACATACTCCCTCCCCTTCTTTTTAAAATAAATATTTATATATTGATATCGTTATCAACAACAATTTCATACGAAGGNTTGAAGAAGAAGAGGAGCCCCTTCTATGATTTCTACAGCAGCGAATTGGTTAACCCTTTCACTCACCCCCTCGCGGGGTGGATTGACTAGGTCGCCGAGAAGGTCCTTTGTAACGCAAAACCGCGAATTAAATTGATTAACCAGCGAATTAAAGAACCCTTTCGTCACTTCGAGGGAAAAAATCGCAAATTAATTCATCAAACCGCGAATTAAACCGTGACCCGGCAAATTAATTAACCCTTTCGTCACTTCGAGGGGAAAACCGCGAATTAATTAATCAAACCACGAATTAATTAACCCTTTCGTCACTTCGAGGGAAAAACCGCGAATTAATTAATCAAACCGCGAATCAAACTGCGAATAAAACCGGGAATCACACCGCGAATTAAACCTCGACCCCGCGAATCAAACCGCGAATTAAACCGTGACCCCGCGAATTTATCAACCACCCACCCACCCACTTTCATCTGACCCCCCTACTGGGCCCCAACGACCAGGTCGACGCCAAAAACGTTGCGCCAGAACCGGCATTGCTTAACTACTCTTATTCGTATTTTCAGGAAAGATTTGATTTATCACCCGCTAGTTTTTCCTCAATAGTTCGTTATTTTTTTGGGAGCTATGAAAGTTTCCTCAATTAAGAGTAAGGTAAACTCGGAGGTTATAGCTGGAGGGGCTACAAAAATATCCAAATTCCAGTATTTTTTTCCGTGAGACCAAGGTCTAGAAAAAATAGTCAAAAATTCTCAATGATGCAGATTACTCTGATATTTTTCCCATGAATTTTCCATTTTTTAAAAATTATTTTGACTTTTCACACGAAACACCTTAAGAATGTTACGTCAAAATGAAAGCAAAATGACGTAATCTACTACTACAATTAATTAATTATGAACTGAATGGTCAACTCAAAATTTCTTCGAGGAAGAAATTGGAATAGAATTTTAAAAAAATGATTTGATGAACTTCAATGAAAGAATTCAAATTACTCTCGTGTAATATTCGACTTGAGGAATCAATGGTTGATAGGAACTGAATAAAAAAAAATAGAACTCTGAGTTTAGCTTAAACCAACTCGTGGGAGTCTATATTTCACAAATAAAATCACCGAAAAATTTTACATAAACCAACCATAAACCAAGAAGAATCTCTGCTAATCTAAATGGTCAAGATTTCACCAAAAGTCACTTAACTTATTTTAATGCCGCAGAATTTAAAATAATCACAAAGGACTAATAAAAAAATGAACGTAAACACACACGAATTATAAAAATGAAATAGCCTCGAGGAACTAACTAAAGAAAATAGTCACGAAGGACTAAATATAAGCCACGAACGACTTAATAAAAATTAGCTACGAAAGACTAAGGAAAAGTCACGAAGGACTTCATAAAGTAACTTGAGAGTTACAGTGGAACTGAGGAACAAAACGACGTGCAAGTAGTTGTGTATTCTCGGCCTGAGGGTGTGTCCTCAGATACAAGGAGGGAAAATTCGGCGATCAATGGTCTCTGACCTTGGCCCAAAATTTCCACTCCTGACACTCCCGCCCCCAATGCTTCAGGGCTAAACTCCGACCCCTCCACATCGAGATGTTGGGGTGTGGGCGGACTTTTCCACCCCCAACTACCAATGAGGTTTGTTTCGGAAAGTCCCATTTTCTCCCTCCACAAACTGCTAATTTAACCAACTAATGAAAAAATTATTTATTTAAAATTAATTTTACTGTTAATTGAACAATATTGATTAACGCAAGTTCAGATGAACAATTGAAATAACTATTGAAATGATTGAATTAATAATAAAAATAAAATAAAGAAAATTATCTAAATATTTTATTATCAGACTAAATGTTGGATTGCGGGTGTGGACACAATAAATAGTACACTGGTTTTATAGTTAGAACACTGGTTTATTGGCTACAACACGTCTCTCGTCTCGCGTCTCGCAGTAGAGTGAACTCTCACAAGTTACAACCTGATGCAGAGGAGATCCGCGCATGCGCAAGATCTAGTCTCCCCATAAGGAACATATACACATATCACACGCAAGGGCCCAAGCCCCGTGGGACCGGGAGCTGGCGCCACCTTTCCAACACTAAACAATTAATCAAATTAAGTCGTTCACTTTTCGATTAAGCAAAAGATAAATTATTTGAGTTTGAATTATTGTAAATTCAAACTCAATCAATTATTAATTTAAAAGAGAATTATTTCTCTTGGCTAAATATTTTAATAATTTCTGAAATAGAATTTTACACAATGCATTTGAAAAATAATTGAACGAAATTTAATTGATAGAATCGAGATACGCGGTAGCGTATCGGCCAAGATTTGAAACTCGCCGCTTGCTACCGGGTATCTATACACGAAGCAACTACCCCCTCCACTACCTCCGAAACACATTTATTGAATAAAATGAAAACGTGATACCCTACGAAAAAAATAGCTTTAGTTACATCACATAAATCGGCCACGAGCTTTCCATTGATATCACTATTTTCTTTTTCGACTTAATATTAAGGAAATTACGCGCATAGCAACGGGATCATATCCACATTCTCGCATTTCACATTATCTCTGAGCACTAAATGTGAGATTTCGTTTTCGAAGTTAGTAGCAGTGTGCTCCAACCTCACGCGCAGAGGAGGGAGATTTGAATAGCGCATTACTCTTTCTCTCTCCTTCTTGAATTCTACTGATTTGCATTTTTTAAACTCATCATGGACTTATTGTAAAAATTAATGAAAAATT
>NW_021680544.1:147372-194823 GCF_001412515.2 Diachasma alloeum
TATGTCTGAGGTTATGTTACGCGGGTAATTTGAACGTTTGATTTTCTCATGAAATTCTCAAATCGAATCGGAGCATGAATTATAAATAAATGTAGGAAAGAAATACCTTTTTTTCTTAGAGCAGAAGTGATTGAAAATAGTTTCTGTTGCGCGGAAAAAAATCAATTCGATTCATACGAAAATGATCGTGTGCTCGTTTTGGAAAAATGACTGAAATCTCCCAAAAAAACAAAAACAAATGTTTTTGCAAAAAAACTGCGCCAAGAAAAAGTTTTGTGGGGTCGTTTCTGGAAAGAAGAAACATTTTTTTCTGGAAACCACAATTCCCATAGAAATTTTGCAAAAAATAAACAAATAAAAATCAAAGCCAAGTCAAGAAATGTCCAATGGATCATGGAATGTGCTATCAGATTATTATGGGGAGGAGAACTCCGAACAGAAGGATTTAAAAAAAAATCTTCATAAAATAAAAAATTCAATGGAGACAGGATTCAAAGTTCTTGGCGCGGATCAGAAGATACAGATTGATACGAGACAATGAGTTGGAAAACTCCGCGCCAAGAACTTTGAATCCTGTCTCCATTGAATTTTTTATTTTATGAAGATTTTTTTTTAAATCCTTCTGTTCGGAGTTCTCCTCCCCATAATAATCTGATAGCACATTCCATGATCCATTGGACATTTCTTGACTTGGCTTTGATTTTTATTTGTTTATTTTTTGCAAAATTTCTATGGGAATTGTGGTTTCCAGAAAATTTAACATTATTCTACGTGAAATTAAAATAGAGATAAAGTTGAATAATAATTCATTGGAATTCAATTGAAAATAATTTGAAGGGAATAATTGAATTGAGTTCAATTGGTAAAGTTGAGAATAATTGGTTTGCATTACAATGGAGATGAACTCCTTCAAGTTACGACAATTCAGAAACCTTTGGTTTGAATTATCGTAGCGAAAAGATTTTTAGGTCAAAATGATCGTCTGAAAATTTCGGAAAAGTTGGACTAAAATTTATTAATAAAAAACAATATTTTTTTTATGGTGTAACGAACATGTGGGGATGTTCGTTAGGAACACTAAAAACGATCTGGAAACAGCGAGACTCCTACAACGTTGAATTAAAATCCGTGAGTAAGAATCCTAGAGCGAGAGAGTGAGAGTCCCTTATCCACTTCCGAGTGGCTTTTTTCCGGTTAGAGTTATCGGTTCCGTTTATTGATATAGACTAGTAATTACGCGTCTTTGAGGGCCCAGAAAAATTATCGTGAAGAAGGGGCAAAATTATAGAGCCATCCGGTTCTTTTTATGGGGTTCACCCTATTGTTAATCTTGCGGGTAATCGATTACGTCCGGCTGAAATGCCGGCACTCCAATTTCGTCGGATTTTCAGGGGTTAATTGGTTAGATTTTTTGTTTTGGGTGGAAAGTCATTTGGAGCAAGTGCAACCGTCGTCTCCAACGAATCGCCAGGTTGCCTTTGGGTTTCGATGAGAAAAATGAGTTGAGAATGAATTAATAGTGGAGTAATAACAAGTGATTAGAAAAGAGTTAGATGAGATTTGAATAATCGCGCCAGGTCGTGAGAGTCACGATTAATTGTCGTTAGATTCGCACCTTCGAGGGGCGTATCCGCACCATTCAAAATTCGGTTGATTGAGCGGTAAATTCCGCGCTCTGAGGTATCTTGAGACTTTCGTGAGTTCGGCAGTTCGGCGTTGGCCCTTGACCTCACCGGAACTAGTGCCAGTACAGTGCCTATCTTAGGATTATAGTGCCTATACTTGGATCATATTATCTACACGATGGCGAAGAACAACCCAAAGTGAGTTTTTAGTTCGGTTTATTTATTTTTCCGAATTCATTTCGGCTGTTAGTTATTCGACTACAGGATCTTCCGCCCCGTATGTCGCATTTCATTCCGTTAAAACGGTGATTGTGATGAATAATTCAATTGTGAGGTGCCGATCCCCCCCTTTCACTCATGATTGGGTGGTTTTCGTGATTTTTGGTGGGTTATTCAAGGGAATTTCTCCCCTTTTTTTGGGGTTATTTCCGGCTCAAACCCGGTTCCGATCACACTGTGCATCGGCTTATTATGTTTGTTAAAGATCTTTTACGAGAATCTATCGAAGAAAAACCTCTCCGGAGGGGATAATTAATCACATTGAATTGTTAGAGCGCGTCTATTCCCGTTGCACGTGGGTTTTCGCAAGTAAGAAATTTTCCACTGGTGTTTAAATTGAGTTGGTCCGTGTAGATAGTTAATTAAAATTATGGTTTGTGGATCAATGTGTTCGGGGGGCTGGCCTGAGTAATTCATCTCAGGGTTTCCGAAAATTCGCTCTGCCGATTTCCGGATATTCCATTTTTGGTTTTTATGAATTTCCAGCCCATTCTCGCTGGCGTGGACACCGTGTGTTTCTCGAGGGAGAATTCCCCCCCCCCTTCCCCCTCTCGACACCCCGCAGATACCCATCCACGTTTACTCGTGGCTCTTCTCGCTTCACGCGAGCATTTTTAGCGTTTAGAATTCCGCTCGGGGATTAACTAACCTGAGGCGGCTAATTGTTTAGGGAAAATTATTTTTTGGATATTGTTGTCTTCGGTAGACTCTCCCGGACATTTTGTCTCAGGGTTCGTAATTTTTGACTCTGCCATTTTCGAGTTATGGCAAGTTGAGTTTTGCGGAATTTCAGCCCGTTTTGGCTGGTATAAAAAATCGATGGATGAATACGGTTTCCTCTCTCTGGCTCTCATTGTCGCTCACATACCTTTCCCCCCAATTCTCGGAACTCTCGAGTATTTAGGGGTTAGCGTGTATTTCTACTCTCCCTAAATGTTTATTTCGGCATATTTGAGGTATTTATCGACGATATTAATTTCTTCGAATATTTTTCGTCAGATCAGACTATTTTCTATCAGAGTGCGGAATTAATATTATGATTATTATTATTGTCAGTATTGTTAGGGATTAATTGTGGATTTTTCTTTTTTTATATTTTTTTGAGAGAATTGAAATGTCTTTTTTTTTGTAAAATTGGTGATTCTTAAATTTCAATAGTGAAACCAGTAAGGATAATGTCGATCTCCTTCTTTTTTTTGCTGTTTTATAGTTTTGACTGCCCCATTAACCCGTTTCCACTTGAAATCCACCCTTCTCTCCACAACCTAGCACACTGAGCGAACCAAGGACCGTTACCTTTCCCCAAAAATCTAGTTTTCTCCCTTTTTTTTGTACGTTTTAGAGTTTTTCGAATTAGTAGTGCGACATCCGTCGAAAATACAATTTAACAGTAAATTCCTTTTAAATTAACAAAAAATTATTTCCCAACGGAAAACCGTTGGAAGTTAAAATTCTCTCTCGCGTTGAATTTTTTTTTATTTTTGAAGGCCAAGGGCCAGCTGCAAATCGTGAATTGTCGGGAAACATTTTCAAAACTAAATTGTCTTCGAAAATCCGGTCGTAAAGTGATAGACATGGGTCATGCTCTTGTCGCGCCAAATACTCTCCAAGTGTACGCCCAGCCTATCTCTCTCTATCTCTATTGTCCTCCGACGTTTCCGTGACGCGTCGGGTGGGCAAGTGCATTTGGGAATCGGGGAATTTTCCCTTCTTAGCGTAGGGTCTGTTCATTTTCAAGGCTCAGACCCTCATAAACTTAAAATTCGAAACTCTCGTTCCGAAAATTTTACAAGGGGATATTTGAGTTTCTCCTGGCGACAGGAAGTAATAAATCTCCTTTTGACAATTTTCGATGTTTTAAAAAAAAATATTGTTTGTTATTAACAAATTTCAGTTTAATAAACTCAGAATTTATAGACGATCATTTTGATCTAAAAATCTTTTCGTTACGATAATTTAAACCGGAGGTTTCTGAAATTATCGTAACTCAAATGATAATTCAAATCAACTGTTCTCTAATTTTATCAAATGAACTCAATTCAATTATTTCTCTCTACAACTATTTTCAATTAAATTCAAATGAATTATTATTCAAGTTTGATTATATTTTGATTTTCAATAATCCTATTGATTGAATTCAGTTCAATTCATTTTAGATTCATTTCTTTAAAATACAAAATTCAAGTATTCCGGAAATTATTTATACTTATGGCTCTCAAGTCTATTTTTAGTATAATTAAATTATTTCAGAATTTGAATATTTAAAGACAGAGAAATAAGTCTCTTTCAAATTAATAAATGATTGAGTTTGAATTGCGAATAATTCAAACTCAAATAATTTACCTTTTGTTTAAAACGGAAAGAGAACGACGTAAATAGATTAATTACTTAATTATTATTAAATAATTTTCTATTTTCATTTTTATTAATATTTAGATGGTTATCATTATCAACGTAATCAAAAAAATATTGTTAATCAATAGTAAAGGTAATTTTTAATAACTAAAAATTGTTAGTCAAGTTAACAGTTTGTGGAGGGAGAAAATGGGTCCTCCCGAAGCAAAACCTCATTGGTAGGTGAGGGTGGAAAAGTCCGCCCACACCCCAACATCTCCATGTGGAGGGGTCGGAGTTAACCCTGAAACATTGGGACCGGGAGTGTCAGGAGTGAAAACTCTGGGCCAAGGTCAGAGACCATTGGTCCCCGAGTTTTCGCGCCCTTACATCTGAGGACTAACCCTCAGGCTGAGGATACAAAACCACTTGCGCGTCGTTTTGCTCCTCAGNGTGAGGGTGGAAAAGTCCGCCCACACCCCAACATCTCCATGTGGAGGGGTCGGAGTTAACCCTGAAACATTGGGACCGGGAGTGTCAGGAGTGAAAACTCTGGGCCAAGGTCAGAGACCATTGGTCCCCGAGTTTTCGCGCCCTTACATCTGAGGACTAACCCTCAGGCTGAGGATACAAAACCACTTGCGCGTCGTTTTGCTCCTCAGTTCCATCGTAGCTCATTTTAGCTAGTTTTCAACACTAGTGTATTTTCAAGTCCTTCGTGACAAATTTGGTTTTAAGTCTTTCGTGGCTTATATTTTTATGTTTTTAATTAGTGTAATATTTGGATTGTGTCGAGACAATATTAAAAAAAAAATTAAAATCAATAAGATAGTGCGGCATTATTAATAAATTGTTTAAGTGAAAAATTGTGAACCATACTGAATTAGCAACGATCAACAACTGTGAGTCTTGTGAATCTAAATTTTCAGTGTTTTATTTTATTCTCTTTTTAAAATATAGACTCTCCGGAGTCATTTTAAATTAAAACTTGTGTTCGAATTTTCTTTTAATTTCCTGTATCCAGTGGGGTTTATTTTTTGGGAATTATTCCAAATTACAATTCGAATTTCCTCCCTTGTAAATTCTATTAAATAATACTAGCTGAAGTGACCTATCTGGTCTTGAAAGCTCAATCATAAATTTTAGATCATGTCATTTGGTTCATTTGGACGTAACAGTAGAGTTGATTTTGTAGATTCTTCCGGTTTGGTAATTCCGGTTAAAAATTACCTGGCGCCCATAGATTTCTGCATTTTTGAGTTTAACAAGATTCAGGGGAAGAAGGGCGAAGGTAATAGGCATTTTAACCCCCATGAAAAATGTCACGTTACAATCGCTTCGAAAATTGTCACAAGAAAATTTATTGTTTTCTGTTAAGAGGAGAAACTCAAATATCCCCTCGTAAAATTTTCGAAAAGGAAACTCAAATTTAATTTTATGAGGGTCTGATCCTTGAAACGAAACAGACCCCACGCTAACATAAGAAGGGAAAATTACTCTTCCCAAAGTGTACTTGCCTCCCGGACGCGTCTCTGGAATATCAGTGAACAAAGAAAGAGACAGAGACAGATTGGAGCGTGCATTTAAAGAGCATTTGGCGCGACAAGAGCCTGATCCATGTCTACCAGTTTATGACCGGATGTTCGGAGAAAATTCAGTTTCGAAAATATTTCTGATGATTTACAATCTGCAGCTGGTCCTTGGCCTTCAAAAAAAAAAAAAAAATTCGACGCGAGAGAGAATTTTCAGTTTCAACGGTTTTTCGTTAGAAAATATCATTTTCTTGATTTTAAAGAAACTTATTATTGAATTAAATTTTCTACGGATATCACAGGAGCCTTAGTAATATAGCCTGATTTTTTTGTAAACAATTTCTTTGTTTTTGCATTGAAAAATGCGATTAAAAATTTACTCCTTTCATTTCCTGCAGAAAACGACCCGTCGGGACATCTCGCGTGTGTGACTTCGCAAGTCAGCCATGCTTTTTGCACGGCGACTGCCGATGTAAACAAGTACACTTGTATTTTATTCACTTGCCAAAAAATAATAATAATAATTCGAAGCCGCCTTTTTAACTTTTATTCACTCGACAAGGAACACTTTCCGGGTATAATAAACATCAAACGGCCCACTAAATCTGACTAGTGACGTCACATCAATCACAGGGCGTTTCAGATCACATGACTTTTTTACGTTTTTTATTTATTTATTACTTTCAATGTAACAAATAATTTTGAAAAAAAATCTTTTGCACAGTATTTTTCTCGCTTCTCTTTCATAAACGAGAGTTTTGTCTGGATTTCCTGTCGTATACAAAACCTGCAATTCAGGGAAAATGAACGGTGAATACTTCATTCTTTGGAAATTCAGCTGAATTTGACACTGAACATCCACGATAATCAATTCATCATTCAATTGGTCATGCCCCCGTGCTCAATTTTCCTGAATAGATGTGTCTCCTGAGTCAGTCATTGGTTTTTTTCTTCGTTTGAAAAAAGATTTTGTGAGGCAAAAAGAGAAATCAGATTATGTGTCATATACATCGAATTCGCATATATAGGAAGAGTATTCACCCAAGTCGCTGCGATACCCATGAAGCGACGATGATGGCTTGTCCAAATATCAGCGGTGGTGCAAACATAGTCAGCGTTTGAGATTTGGGTCTTTATCATAGACATTTCGTCTTGGTAATATTCATCCATTCTCCGCGTCAGTGTTCGGGTTGAAATGTATTTGAAACTTTTACCCCTCTATTAGATTCCTAAGTCTGAAAATGAAAATGAAACAGATACATACGTTTTTTCTAAAAAAATTCCCTGAAAAATTTTGTTCGAGCCACGTCTTGGGAAATCTATCCCATGTCATTTAGAAGATATAATTATAAAATTACCATCGAACATTTTCCTGAATGATGGATTCTCGACTACTTCATATGGTAAAAACGTGCTTGCGATGAAATCAATGATATTTTTATCCGTTTTCTTCTGTGAAAACTTGCATGTCGTTTTTTAAGAAACGTCCTTATTTTGATCGCGTTTTTGTTTCTTCGCGAAAAGATATTGATCAAAACTAGCCACATCATCTGCATGCATCGACTGAAAATAATTGAAAGTTAATCATAATTGCCATTCAGTTATTCATATTCTTCAATTTCAAGGCTTTGGATTTGTATGCCATTATCCGAGAAACCTCTGATTCTGGAAGAATAGGTTCTTGTACATTTTTATGTATAATAAAAGAATATTTAGCCGAGCTGTGAAAATATGAAAATATGGGCGAGCGCTCGATGGACAGGAAATTAATATGAGGAAAACTGCGAATGTATCAGCGATGACTGAAACGGGATCTAATTAAACACATAATACCAACACACGTGGTTTGCAGTGGAATTTCGGCTTTTGATTTCTCTCTTTCTTCCGGTAGTATGTAAACATGGCATAAACTAACATTGATACTCCTTATTTGAGCATTCGTCTTCATAATTGACTTGAATTTGTCTTCAGAATTGAGTAAGATGGAAGTAAAGTCTAAATTTTCAACCCGTTTGAGAAATATTCAAATTCAATTCTTAACACACTAGAAGTTAGGAAAACTGAACACTCAGGCATTATTTCTTCAATCTTCAATCAAATGCGGGATTGAAGAACCCCCCCCCCCTCTTTTTATTATTTTTCCATGGGGGAAGTTACGAAACTCGGAAAATTTCAAAGGAAAATTGATCCTCTTCCATGACCCAGTGTACAAGAAAATGAGCAATTGCTCTTACCGAGAGTAAATACTTTATCGAGAAGATTGAAATTAAATGCTCTACCTACAAATGAGCCTTGAAGTTGGATATGCATTCTGGTGGGCCCTTGATACGAGTGTTTGTATTATGTCTTTTCTTACACAGTTGACAAAATGCGAAAACTTTCCGTTAGGTAGATTGAGGGTAACCGGGTCCCATCTAGATGGGCTCACCTCTGACAGTCTTCTTCAAGAATTAACACTTCAATCGCCTTCTCCTTCTCTGCATGTAATGCTTTACAGCCAACACATTCGAGCTCTTCATTGGACTCTTGCCCGGTGTTGGCTTTCTTTTTATCACGTGAACCCATAATTCGTATAAAAATATTGGTGCATTGAATTTTCGCAGTAAAAAAGGACAATCATAGGACAGAAACATAATATTCATGTCTTTCGTTGATGCAATGGATTTATCTGATCAAATAGCATTAGATTAGTTCTCACGCATATGATCTACTTTGTGAACCTCTAATTTCATAGGAGATTTGTAAATTTAAATTTGATCTTCTGAATGAGAATTTGACTATCAGTAACTCCGGTTTAGAGCTCGGATGTAGTTACTAGGACTTTGATGAGGAAAATTTATTTCAGATCAACATCCTCCTCATATCACTCATGGGAAATTGGCAATTCAGATTGTATTTCGGTTTGTAGATCCACTTTTTAATTGCTTCGTTTAAATTTCTTTCATCGTATCAATATCTACGAATAATTGTCAATTTTGCTACTTATTATTTTAGATTTTTAATTCCGATCAATTAGAATTTGACATCACAAGTATTATGACCATTACAATATTACATTATTATGAAAGTGATCTAGTGAGAGTAATATTTTTGCATTTGTCATTCATTAGCTCAAGACTATCCGTGCTTCACTAAGCTTCCAAATTAATGATTTTCCAAAATCTTTCTTTTCTTTGATGTTCTGTATCCCTAGTTTGGCTATGTCTTATAAGAGGAAAACACTATTCAATAAAAAACATGTGAAGACCAGTGACTGCCGTAAAACTATGAAACTGAAATGACTTACGTAGATCATTATACTTCTCATAAAATGAGATATTCGATTATAGAAAATTCGTTAATTCAACACTCATTTCACAATAAATTATCGGCAATGAACTGGTATCCCTCGAAACAACTCTGCGGATAGTCCGCGTTGAATGACCACTCAATATTTTGCGTCGGGCTGTGATACCCTCACATAAGGAGAATAAGAATAAGAATTGCTTCCTGAATTTTCTGTGATGAAGGATATCAAAAGAATACGCCGAACCAAAACAATATGGCAATATATACTCAGAGAGAAGTGTGTTGTTGACAATTACATTTACTCATTCGAAGAGTTTCAGAGACGGAAAATTCCATGAATGAAAATTCAATTTTATATCGGAATAATAGGGTAATGATCAGGAAGTGAGAGCGTTGTTGAGTGGATGCGATCAGTATGACGGGATTGTAGTTAGCGGGACTCAGACGGTTGGAAAAAATTGGATCTATTTTCCGAGGAAAGACCCTCAATTTAATTTGAGATGTAAATGCTCATGCGATTTCAAGTTTCTCTGGGAATTCAGGTAAATTCTAAATTTTCAGGTTCGGAGACACAAATTCCCCACTTTACATGAATTTTCCATTAAACATAAATGAAAATCATCCAATTCCCTTAATTTCTCGAAAAATTCCTCGAATTTTAAAGAAAGTCTAGAAATTTCCCTAAAAATTCAAAGGAATTCATAATTCGAGGATATACTCCCCTGAATTTCATTTATTTTTCCTCAATTATAGCATAATTAAAGTGGAATTTGCAGTTTCCATAAATTTTCCCATGAAATCCAAGATTTTCAATGATAAAATTGCGTGAAATTGCTGTGGAAATATCACTTGTTGGAGCCACCTAGGACTCATACTGGAGACTTTGGACGTAAATTTTAAACAGTCCATAAGGGGTCGAAACTACACGTGCCTGAGCAATTGTTTTATCAGTTTGAATTTTTCGTTCCGCACCAGAACTGAGATCATCTCGAATTATATTGAATCAGACTTGGGTTCGGTAGAGATTGATCTGATCGGTTGTGGCACCCAAAACAAAAAAATAATTTCAATTTCATTTTGTGTCCAGGAGGAATAATTAAATTTTCTATCGAGTGGAATTTTTTATACATTTCTCTCAATGTGAATGAATCATCTTTTGAAAAAGCCGATCATCGTTACAATTTCACCAGTTTTAAAATCCATGCGGAATTGGAAATTGGTGCAAGAGAAGTCATTGAGTAGAATTTCCACATACATACCTGTATATGGGACATTCCATGTCAAATCAGCCACAACGCTCATAAGCGAATCCCATTTTGAAATTGTATGGAAAAATTATATTTTCTAATTAACTTTGCAAAACAGAACAATTTTTTCAATTTTTGAAAGGCCCTCATGCCAAAGACTGAATTTGAAAAAGAAAAAAATCGAAAAAAGTGTCAACGTTCACCGTTTCGATACTGAAGTATTTCTATCTAAAAAGTACTTGAAAAGACAGAAAAAATCTTTTTTTTTCATCCAAATCCACTCATTTCTGCGCGAGATAGATTTTTGAAAAACTGGGGTTTTATTAAGCTTATGCGGCAACGCGTGATACTGGAGTGTTGAAAATTTACAGAAATTCGATATTTATATAGTACTTGACTATGGAAATGTAAACTGACGTTTAGGAAATGAAAAAAATTAGAGTGGCTGGGTTGGTATGGAATGGCCTATATATCACTCCAAAAATTCCACAACAGTTCTTCACGGCCCATACACCTGGAGAATACAGGGAAATTCCTACTTTGAATGCCCGGCATTTTTGTAATGACAGCTTTGAATCGAAGAATTAATAAATACCAAAAACAAGCGAAACAGATACTTCAGTAGAGAGTTGATTGAGGGTCATCAGTTGATTCAGCTCCTAGCCAACTCTCAGAGTAGAACCTCCAAATCTATCACAGATAGCTTAATTTTTTTTGAAACTTTTCTGTAGCTATTTCACTCGAAAAGAACGTACGGTTCACCATCTCTCGTGGATTCAATGGTTCTCTTGAAACTTACCTTGGGACATCGGTCAACTCATGTCGGTTCATCATTTTGCTACCGAGTTTTGAACCGTAATCAACAATTGATTGAAAAATTGGATATTTTTCTGTATTAATTATTCATTGATAGTGTTATATACAAAATCTCTAAAATTTAAAATCTCTTCTATTAACTTTTATTTAATGTTCGCTAGACGTATCGAGTTGCCGCGTCTCTCGGACGTTCGCGCGCTGACCTCGAGCGTCAGCAACTTTCGGCGCGCGTGACGACTCTGAGCGTCAGCGGAGACTCCAAGGGCACGGTGACTAATCTATACTTGCCATATCATATTTAATTCACATTTACCTTACGAATAGTCTCGCGCGCATGAAATTAAAATGTCAGCATTTCCATACGTGAAGTATCACGCAGAATTTTATTTCTATCCCCGTTTCGCACGTGAGCGCAAAATTTGACGATGAAGCGCCCATCCCCAATGGGTGCATCGAAATGAAGAGCGCTCGAGACAATAGTCAGTCACGATTTTACCATCAAGGGAATAACATAAAATTTGGCTCCTGCACAATTATTCCTCCGCACCCAACAACGCTGTGTACGTTTCCCTTAGTCTTGGGCTTTAACCGTGCGGTAAACCAACTTGAGTGCGCGTCCGGAATAACTGCAGTAATAATTTTGATCCGCGACAATTACGCTCAACTTCGTAGTCGCGCAAGTTAGAGCATATCATACACACGTGTGTCACTGGTTTGACTCATTTGCAAATTCTACCATTAGTTATTAGATTAAAATCAAGTTAATTGAAATCGAAGCTAGCCTTTTATAATACGTGAACCAATTCTTAGTGGAATTTAGTGAACTTTATCAACTTATTTGACTTAATATCTCCGAAATAGTGAAATTAATCAAAATTGAGTGACCATCCAACTAATTAGGATTCGCCGCCTCCCGTCTATCCGAAGATCATCAAAGGACGTTTTCGCCGACTATACCAATTTTGTAAAGTTTAAGATAAGGGTGAGCCTAATTATTTCCACATTAGATTTTCCGGGACAAATCTTCGGCCTCTCTCATTTTCATCGTTCGAATCGAATCAATCAATTTTATATGCGCTAATCGTCCAGTATCGAATTCCATAGTATTGCGATTTGTGTCAATTAGTTAAATAAATTAGTAGTTTAATTTGTTTCGATTTAAGGTATAATGTTCCGAGATCGTATATTTCTCAATTTAACAAAGGTGTTTTATTCATGGGGCCATTAAAGTTTTAACGGGAATTCACTTCGGTTTATAAATTATTTCATTTGCCCCTCAAGAATCTCCTTCGTACCTCAAACTATTTACATATCCAACGACACGATTCAGTGAGAAGTGCGTAGCACTGCAGGTAAGGNAGATCGTATATTTCTCAATTTAACAAAGGTGTTTTATTCATGGGGCCATTAAAGTTTTAACGGGAATTCACTTCGGTTTATAAATTATTTCATTTGCCCCTCAAGAATCTCTTTCGCACCTCAAACTATTTACATATCCAACGACACGATTCAGTGAGAAGTGCGTAGCACTGCAGAGGGTCCATAGGGATTATACTCTCAAGCAAAGACCATGTAAGTCTCGTGAGAATAGTCCAAAATTTTATTTGTTGTGAAAATGATCGGAACTCCGTCCGATTTATAACAATAGAGTAATCAAAAAATTCATCGCGTCAATTACTGACCGAAAGATGTTCAATTCCCATTATTCATTGGTTCGAGCATCAAAAATGTACTTGATAAAATTGGTAATTGATTGAAAGATTGGATAATTATGAGTTTCAATTGATGATTGAATGAGTAATTAAAAATATTCTCATTAATATTACCGATTGACCGGATAATTGACTCTTCCAAACTTCTCATTAGCAATTATCACAGTTAATCGAAAATTCGCGGCGTCAATTATTTATCAAATGAACAATCAATGGAAAAACAAATATCATTGACAATTGACACGTCAATCATTCATTTACCCATTCTGATTATTGATTGAACGATGAATCAATAATAGACAAGTGACGATAATTCATTCACTGAAGAATGGGCCAGGATGAAAATAAATTACCAACTGGGAAAGTAATTGATAATTTGTTATTAAGATTACTGAATGCTCCATGAATTGAAAAGTTATCCTCGCCAATTATTGGTTTTTAGTGTAATCAAATAATGCTAATTTTAATTATCGATTTTGCCTATCTCTGTTTTTTTTCCGCTTTTTGCTCTCAGTTCGCACAGATTGAGGAAAATTGGACATTTCGAGGGGGTCGAAGCGACCCCAGTTCAAATCGGGGAGGTTGAAATTTTGACGAAATGAGGGACGGAGGTTGACGAACGAGTCTGAGCCCAAATCATGTGTCCAAAGGGGTGGGCGAGAATATTAAAAAAAAATTTTTTTTTGCTCTCACCTGAGACTTTGAGGTCTCCCTTGTGGCAGTACGTGCATGCGAGCATCCACATTCTGATGGAACACACCTGATTTCGGATGTCGTCGATTGGTCCATATATCGCGGTACATTCGCGTTGCCTCTGCTGCAGTACCCTTGAATTCCCCATAAATTAGATTCATATGAACGTGTGCAGTCACTCTATAATTCTTCATTCGTTATTTTACGCCAAATTCCGATAAATATCAAATATAGATAACTTTCCCTCATAAAATAAAAATATTTACCTATTATTTCTCGATTCTTAGTAGAAGAACCTTCCGAAATCTTGAATGTTGACATTGAACGGAAATAAGAGACGATGTAAATAAGATGAATGAGTCAAACAAAATTCTATGTTATTGCGTATTTTTATCATCTCTCGTCCTCTATTTATGTCAACACTGGGATTCCTGGAAGTTCCTTCAATGATAAATAACGAAAATAAAAGGTAAATTTTGTGTTTCTGGGAGGGAGAGTCAGTCATTTTCGTTAGCCGTGTTTGATTTTTTGCCGGAATCAGACGTGAAGTGAAAATTATGATGAATTTCACAGCGAACGAATACGCTGATATGCACCTTATTTATGGTGCATGCCGGTGTGATGCAGTCGAGTCAGTGCGAATGTATGACATTACATACCCGAATCGATAACACCCGACTCCACAAGTATTCCGGGATGTGGACTCTCGCATGCAAGAGAATGTCGTTGTGCCACCAGGTCACGGTGGTGGACGTCAACGTCGAATTGGTGACGAGGAAGCCGTCTTGGCGTGTGTGGAGGAAGACCCGACCACAAGCTGTCGGAAGATTGCAGCAGAAATCGGCTGCTCGAAATCCACGGTGAACCGCATCTTGAAAGGAAATTCCCTCGACCCGTTTCACTACACTAGAGTCCAGAAACTTGAGCCGGGAAATGCAGAGCAGCGTTTGCACTACTGTCAAGAGTTTCTGGCTTTGTATTACCAGAATGAAAACTTTTTGGCCTAAATCATATGGACAGATGAAAGCCTGTTCACCAGAGAGGGGATTTTCAATCAACATTTAGAAGAAGAATTAGAATATGCGCGGGTGGTCACTTGAAGCGCCCAGAGTCACCTAAATCATACGATCTTTTGTAACATCCGCCTTAGTTTCGGTCAGTCACACAGCCCCAGCCCTGTGTGTCTCACTAGGCTAATAAGGCTGGTGACAGCTGCTTCTTGTAAGTCCTCTGGTCCCAGGAAAGCCTGGCTCCAGGTTTTATAGCGACGGAGTGCTAAAAGAGGGCATTCACTTATCGCCTCCGCACAGTCTAGTCTGCATCCCAGCTAATGGGCTGACTAGACTAGCCGAGGCTGCTTTGCTGTAATGCAAATTTATCTGTACAATGTACACCCGGGTTGTAGCCATAATGATGACTACTTTCCTGGTACCTCTATGTACCCTTCTTCTGACTTTCACCACGGTCTTTCGCAAGCAGCTTCACAGTTGCTTTTTGAATCCCGCAGTGCAGTCTGAAGTTGCAGGCTTTCAGAACAGAGAGTGATCGGTCGTCTATCAGCGCAACGAAGTGGGCACTTTTCGCGTCCCTACTCTCACTGCCCCGAGCGACAACCCACTCTCTGGCCTGCAGTCCTGCATTTTGTTTCTCAAGGNTAACCCACTCTCTAGCCTGCAGTCCTGCATTCTGTATCTCAAGGAAGCACAGTGGTTCTTGAGCGGTTAGATCTGGATCTTCCACGTGTACCACAACCCTGTGCTTCTTGGGAAGCTCCGAGGCTGCGACCATATGTACGGTAAGCCCAGCTATTTTGTTTTCGGGGAAAAGGCTTTTCAGCCAATTTCCCGTTTTCTCATCAGTGCAGTACACCATTGCCATACATTCTCTTTCCCAGATACCGTTGAAGGTGGGTGCTTTCACCCCGTCAAGTAATGCCAGAATGGCCCCCTTTAGGAGTTTCTTCACCTCCGTTACCTCTTCAGTGCCCAGTTTCTGATCCGGATATGACTCCGGCATAACTGCAAACTTGAATGAGCTTGCAGTATTCTGAGTATATGTGCCCTGATCCTGCATTCTCATTCTCTCTTCTTTCGGTCTGACTGAGGGGCTTGGCGTGGGACGCTCCGATGGAAGGCGTTTTATTGCCTTCCTCACAGCCCCCTCCTCCTTCCACTCATCGACCATCGCTGCTGCATCCGCCAAAGTTGCAATTGCCCCCAAGGTTTGATGCAGCTTCGCTCTTTTGCGACGTCTTCTCTTGGCTCCACTCAGTCTGACCCGATTCACATCGGCACCAGACTGCTCAGCCTTGTCAGACTTCGTGTATTCGCCATCGCTGGCCCCACCCGAAGTTTCTTTTTCAATACTGAGATTTTTCAGATTGGTTTCCATTTTTTGTCCCACGAGTACCGCGGTTAAACGTTTTCACCTGGTGCATTGCCGCGATTGCCCAGGGCTTGGCTTGTCTCGGGTGGGTTACACCCAAGACTACTCNAGGTTTGATGCAGCTTCGCTCTTTTGCGACGTCTTCTCTTGGCTCCACTCAGTCTGACCCGATTCACATCGGCACCAGACTGCTCAGCCTTGTCAGACTTCGTGTATTCGCCATCGCTGGCCCCACCCGAAGTTTCTTTTTCAATACTGAGATTTTTCAGATTGGTTTCCATTTTTTGTCCCACGAGTACCGCGGTTAAACGTTTTCACCTGGTGCATTGCCGCGATTGCCCAGGGCTTCGCTTGTCTCGGGAGGGTTACACCCAAGACTACTCTCAGAGGTCGCCCAGGTTTCTGAGGTACCGTTAGCGACACAGCTCCCCTTGTGCTACTCATCCTTAGGCGCGATATGGCCGAGGCCATGGCTTACGCCGCTCACACACATGGATTGGGTGGGTTCCTCTTAGCGACCGCGGGCGGCGGTAGTCCTTAAGACCCCCACCGCCCGCGACCGAGCCCCCTCACTAATGACAAAGTAGGAACCCAGTGGAGGGGGTTCAATCAACATAATTTACATAATTATGCTGTTGAAAATCCTCAGTTGGTGAGGGAAAAAATCTTTCAGACACGGTGAAAAGTGAACGTGTGGGGATGAATAGTGGGTGATCGGGTGTTTTTCTCCCAACTTCCGGATTATGTGAATGTAAGTATTGAGTGCACAATAAGGCGTGTCAAATTACAGCCCTATCCTTTTTTTTCTTGTCCCCGAAAGTGTTAGCGTACAAAAAGACATTCAAGATGACGAAATATGTTTGTTGAACCCTCATCTCTCCATATGCATGCATTTTTTCAATGAAAAAAAAAAATTTTTTTAATTAAAATAAATATTTCCGAAAATTCGCGAGGCGAGGGGAGAGGCATGAAAACGAAGGGTTGCAAATTTTACCCGGCAAGGGGAGAGCGTCTCTGAACCTATCTGAACCCTCCCTATCCCTCCATTCACATGCGTTAATTCAATAAAAAATACAATCGTTAAATAGAAAATGAAAATCTCAGAAAATTGACATTTCTCGAGGGGGTAGAAGGGGTAGGAATGATACGGAGGGTTGCAAATTTTACCCAGTAAGGGGAGGGCGTCCCAGAATCTTTCTGAGCCAATCCCATCCCTCCGTTTACATGCGTTGATTATATAAAAATTAAATTATTGATAAAAAATGAAAATGTTAAAAATTGAGATTTTACGAGGGGCTGGCGGGGGTAGGTATGATAAGAAAGGGTCGCAAATTTTACCCGATAAGGGGAGGGGATCAAAGAATCTATCTGAGTCACCTCCATATCTTCGTTTACATGCGTTAATTGGATAAAAAATAATGGGGGGGTTCCGTTTTAGCGCGAACTGTCGTCACACGCGTGGTGGTATTGCTCCGTGTTTTTCGACAGTTCTTGGCCTATTTTCTCAGTTTTTCCCAATAATACAGTGATCATTAAATAACCCGTTCTTTTCTCTTCAACTTGAGTTTTTTATCAGTAGTGCCGTGAGTTGTTGTTGCCCGTTATTGTTCGTTTTCCCATTGTGATTTCTTGCCCAACGGTTTGGGAGGTTAGGTGATTTGCCAATGTCTGGTGGAAAGGTGACCAAAGCAGATCTCGGTGTTACCGTCGGAGATACTGAGGGCCGGTCTCTACATTCTTCGGTGGCGGCCTCTTGTGTGGCCATTCCTAAGTCTAGTGGCCCTGGTTTGTCCGGGGACGTCAAGGCGGGAGTAATCAAAAGCGCTCGGCTGTCGAACCTGGCCAGCCCTGGTCGTGTCAGGAGCAACTCTCTTGGATCGCTTTCAGGTTGGGTGCTGAAACCACCTGTTTTGCATCTCTCGTCGCAGGACGTGAGTGGAATCAAAAGGAAACGTGAAAACCTCCTCGTTGATGACGTAGCTACTACAGCCATTAAATCCCCGGCTAAAAAATCCAGTTCCTGCTCCCTGAGTATTGACTCGGGTTCCAGTTTCCAAGGCGTTACGGAGTGTTTTCCAGGTCCATTGAAGTCCTTCACCATGGGGGACACTGAACCTAACTCAATTCAAGACCTCTTCAAGCCGATGTCTATTTGGAGAGAGGAAGATCGGGCGTCAGCTGCCCAGCGACAGAATGAACTGCGAGACATAATTGCACAGAACAAAGTGGAGACTGACGCTCGAATCAGTAAGTTAGAACTTGAATTGAAATCAGTTAAGCAAACGATTCAGGAGGTTGTGACGAGGCATATTCATTTATTTTTTATTATTTTTCTACATATTTTTTCCCACTACACACTGCCCCCTAAAATGTAAATCCCGCCACCGTTGGATACCCCTTCCCTCACTTTTCCCCTCATCGCCCCTCTACCCCTGCCCCTGGACATCACGAAGACATCAGCCGAAGGAAGACATCAGTTCCGGCCCCACCCGATTAATTGGAGAAGCCATCGCCTTCTGGAAATTCCCCATACTAGACCCCCGAATATTCAACACCAGCAATAATCCCTTGCGAGACATCCCTGGATTGTGGTCATCGTTACCACTCACCCGTGCTAATTGGCCCCGATTGCTCCCGAATTAAAACCCGAAGGACATCGACACCTGACGAACCCCCACGAATCGCGAAGGAAAATAAGAGACCGTCACTCGTGCATTAGCTGCCCCGTGAGTCGCCACGTGCCCCGAAAGTAGTAATAGTGAATACAGTAAAATTTGCCCGGAAGTATTGGCGGATAAAAAGAGGATTTTCGATACATTGAGCTCATCCCAGCTCTAGTATTGGTGCCCAGGAAACCCCGAGGTGGAAAGGAGGCTCTCCAGGAAAAAATCCCCGGCCTAAATCCCCTTTTTAGGAAATAATATTAATTAAATATTGAAAGGTCACAAGGTATAGGTCTTTTAAGGGGCTAGGATGTCGGAGGATGCGAACTCTTACGAGACAAGCATTCAGGCTATCAGGGATAGTCGTCAGAAAATGGAATCGAAAGTACTTGACCACTGCCTCCACGAAATTGACAAGAAAGCCAGAAGGAATAATATTATTATTCGTGGTCTAGCTAGTAATGGCACTGACACGAAGACAGTTACAGAGAAATTTCTTGCTGATTCCCTCAACGTTCACAGTTGTATTGTCACAGCTTCTGCTGTGGGTAAAGAAAAGAAGACAATCAAAGCAGAGGTCAACTCATGGGAGAACAAACAACTGGTCATGTCCAGGAAAAGCCAACTCTCCAAAGCCAGTGGAGTCTCCACGATATTCATCAACCATGATCTCACCTCTCTGGAGGAGAAAACATCCAGGAACATCCGTCTCATTGCCAACAGTCTGAGAAACGAACGGAAACAAATCAAAACGGGGTACATGAAAATTGAAGTCGATGGGAAATGGATGGAGGGTGACGAACTTAATCTCTTCCTGGCCTAGGAGAGCCATCGTGTGCACCCAGCACCCAGGAAAAAATCTCCACGTAACAGGTCCTCTGGCTCGCAAATCAACTCACAGAGCAATTCAGCATCAACAACAACTCCAAAAAACTAAATGTTAACTCCCACAACTTCCATACAGAACACCTTGTGCCCGCTTTCAATATCATTTTCTAGAACGTTCATGGCATCGAGAATCTCTCTAAGGGGACCAACATCGCTGTGAATGATATTGTCTGTGCCACGGAGACCTGGTGCATCTCTCAATTTTTTCCTGCCCTCTTTAATGACTTTGTGCCTTCATCTGTGTGTGCTGTGAATAACCCTTCCGGAGGCAGGCCCCCAGGTGGTCTTCTGACATTAATTAGCAATAAATATCCATCAGAGGTGATAGATACATGTGATTGGTGGACTTTCCATAGTGGCAAACTGGACGGTATTAAACTAGTTTTAGGCTCGGTGTATGTCACTTCTGACCCACACTTCAACTTCCAAGCCTTTCTTGAGCCTTTTGAGTCGCTGATCGAAAATATTCAGATGACAAAGGATTATGACATTCTAGTGATTGGTGGGGATTTCAGTACAAAAATGGCTGATCTGGGTCAGGTTGATGAAGCTCTAGTATCCGGCACTGTCTTGTACCCGAGGCGTAAGATGGTGGATTGCTCATCTAATAAAAGGTGCTCCCCATTGCTTGATGTTATGGAATCTCAGGGTTTGGTGTTGCTCAATGGAAGGACTCCCGGAGATCACTCAGGAAATATCACATTTTCCAGTCATGTTGGGACGAGCTCAGTGGATTTGGTCTGGGTTAATCATGGGAGTTTACACCTTGTCGATGACTTGATAATTGACCAGAAGGAGAGACTCTCCGATCATTACCCAATCCTACTGAAAATACACAGGCTCTCAATTGAACGTGCCCCGCCAGGGCGTGCGGCAACTATTTCTGCCTCTGAATTAAAACTTAAGTGGAACAGCAGTGGGTTGACAACATATACCAGTCACCTGTCGGCATCGCCGAGGATTTCAGTACTGCAAGGTCAGTCGGCGTCAATAGAGGAGCTGAGTGATAACCTAACCCAGGCTATCAGATAAGCGGCGGAAGCAGCGGACCTGGTCAAAGAGATTCATCTAAGAAAACAACCTGCATCGACCCCGAGGAACCAACCCTGGTTTGACATCTAGTGTGCTACCAAGAAACGCCTGGTGAACAAGACGCACAGAGACTGCGTTAAAACTAATTTTGACCCCTGTATAGCCGTTATATACTGTGTGTTAAAGAATTCGACTCTCTCGTAGCTTCAAAAAAGGCAATTTATAGACAGGATTTAATTGAACGCTTTGCAAATGCGAGAAACTCAAAGGGTTACTGGGGGGCGGTCAAAGTGGAGAGAGTCTGCCGAACGTTTCTTGCTCCAGTGGAGGTCGCCGTCTGGGATGATTTTTATAAGGATCTCTACCTTCCGCGCCCAACTCCTTCCGAGGCCTTCACCGGCAATGATCAGCCAATATTGGATGCCGGAATATCGACATCCGAGGTATATGCCAGTCTAATCGATTGTAAAATTAATAAGGCGCCCGGTATGGATGATATCTCGAATGAATTTATGAAAAATCTACCACCCTCCTGGGTTTCGTATTTGCAAAGTCTTTTCAATAAGATATTCTCAGAAGGTAACACCCCCCGCTCCTGGTCGGAAATTATGCTCAGTATGTTACACAAGAAGGGGAGCGCAAGTGACCCTAAGAACTATAGGGGTATCGCCCTCATAAACTCAGTGGTGAAAATCTTCACTCAGATTCTGCGCGGTCGTCTTGAACCATGGGCTGAGTCTTTGGGGCTTCTTCCTGAAGAGCAGGCCGGGTTTAGAAAGGGTAGAGGCTGTCAGGATAATGCGTTCGTGTTACAATCCATCATCCAATCACACTTGCCCCACAGAGGTGCGGCGGTTTACTCGGTATTCGTCGATTTCCGTCGTGCATTCGACTCTGTTCCGCATGAAAAACTTTGGCGAAAACTATTTGATTTGGGAGTTAGCGCAAAGATTTTAAACACGATAAGGAGCCTCTATAAATCGACCACCATGAGGGTCAAGGTGCTTGGTGAGTTTTCGAAACCTGTCGATGTCACTATGGGTGTTCTTCAGGGAGAGGTTTTAAGCCCGTTGCTCATTGCGCTGTATATTTCCGATATTGTTGACCACTTTAAGGCTAGGGGTCACGAGGGTATTTCACTGAATGGTGTTAGGGATCTATTAATGCTATTATACGCCGATGACCTGGTCATCGGTACGAAGTCATCGATTGAGCTGAAGAAAATCTTGATATCTTTACATGAGTATTGCGTTCTGTGGGATCTTGAGGTGAATACCGATAAAACTAAAGTTATGATTTTTAAGAAGGCGGGTAGGAGGAAAAAGTCGGACCGGGATTTTTTGTATGGTGGCTCTCACCTTGAAATTGTGAAATCTTATGTCTATCTCGGAATGACTTTTTCTTCTTCATCCCTGGGAAACCTCTCTGCTCACAGTGCAATCAGCAAAGCGTTGGCTGCCTCCTCTGCATCCATTGCTATCCTATCCAAAATCCAAGCTGAGGAATGGGTTGGTAAAACCAGACTGTATGACTCTCTGATCACGTCTACTCTTTTGTACCTAGCGCCGGTGTGGGGTCTTAGTCTGTTCGAGGCGCTTGAACGACCCCAGTGTGGCTTCTTCAAACGATTGTTCTGGTTACCTCGCGACACCCCTGGTTATCTCGTCCATCTTGAGTTAGATATTCCTCATATCGCTGTCAAGATCTTGAGTCTAACAATCAGCTGGATCATCAAAGTGCTGCATATGGACGACTCCCGTTTGCCCGTAATTTGTTTTCTGAGACTTGTTGAACTTTCCAGGGCCCCGTCTGCCACCCCCGGGCTGAATTGCGTAATTCGACTTAAAGACCTCCTCATAATGGCGGGTGAACCTCTGGACATTTTGTACAGTGGCTCGCCGGATGTCTGAGAGAGTAGAAAAGAGGTCATTGTCGGAAATCTCCGTTCCGCCCTCAAACGTACAGACCTTCAGTCGTATCACTTGTCATCTAACTGTCAGATCCCAATCCCTAGGGGCTTTGAGGATACGGTGGCTAATTATATTATCAGGGGTCCAAGTTTCCTGTTAAATCTTAAAATTCAGCTCAGGTTGGCCTGTCGACGCCCGTGGGGTATCACCATCAATAGAAAAAAATACATGATAGACTGTACTAGGTTATGTCCTGCATGCTCGGCAGAGCGTGCATCGGTTGAGCATATTCTCCTGCGCTGTCAGACATATGCGCGCTTTCGTGAGCGATTTCTACTCAGTTTGGTTGGACACGGGGGGCCATCGTCAGCCTTACTTGGCATTCTGAATTATCATGACATAGGTAGCGCCAGAAAATTATTGCATTTTATGTCAGCCAGCTTCAAACTGCCTGAGAGGCTCGACACCTATGTCCGCTAGAGAGTCTTTGTACGCGAACATTCGACCCCATGAGGGTGTGTGGGTGTATGTGTATGATAGTATAACCATATGATTACTTTTGATCTGTACGGAAATTTGCAATGGGAGAGTTTGTGTATGTATGTAGAGTTTACTGTATGAAGTATGCGAGTATGCGTAAACGAGCCGGGTTGCTGATATGGTGTTTGGGGGAGAGATTATTTATTCATGCTTGAGTTTGTTTGTTTTGCTGAATTTTTTCAATTTTATATTTCTGATAGCTGTTAATTTTTAATTTTTGTTCACTGTATACCGTATGTAAGCTTGAGTTTCCCCCTTGCTATGGGAAAGTATTTCTTCCGCTAAGCAATAAATAAATGGAATTGAATTGAATAAAAAATAAAATTGTTGATTAAAAAATGAAATTTTAGAAAATTGACATTTTACGAGGGGGTGGAAGGGATGATAACAGGTTTCAAATTTTACTCGGCAACGGAAGGGGGTCCCAGAATCCGTCTGAGCAATTCTCATCTCGCCGTTCACACGCGTAAATCAAATAAAAAATAAAATTGTTGAATAAATTTTTACTATTCCTTTTTTAAAATTCTGAATAAAGCATGTAGAGGGGCGAGGAAGATTTCTCAAATAGATTCTGGAACCTTCACTCCTTATTGGGTAGAATTTACGACCCTCCGTTGTCATGCCTACCCCCTCCATCCACTTGTGAAATCTCGAAATTCGAAATTTTCATCCGTTATTTAACAATTTTATTTTTTATTCAATCAACGCATGTAAACAGAGGAGTTGGGGTAACTCAGATAGATTCTGTGACCCCCTTCCCTTGCTGGGTGAAATTTTTAACCCTTCGTTATTATGCCTTGCGCATCCACCCTCTCGTGAAATCGCAAAATTCCAACTTTTCATTTTTCAATTATCAATTTTATTCTCTATCCAATCAACGCATGTGAACGGAGAGGTTGGGGTGACTCAAATAGATTGTTTGACCCCCTCCCCTGGTCAGGTAAAAATTACAACCCTCCGTTATCATGCCTCCTCCTCCCAACCCCTCGCAAAATGTAAACTTTCTGAGATTTTTATTGTTTATTTAACAATTTAATTTTTTATCAAATCAACGCATGTGAACAGAGAGATGAAGGTGTTTCAGACCGGTTCTCGGACCCCCTCCCCCTGCCGGGTAAAATTTTCAACCCTCTGTTTTTATGCCTACCCCCTCCACCCCCTCGAGAAATGTCAATTTTCTGAGATTTTCATTTTCTATTTAACAATTTTATTTTTTATTGAATTAACGCGTGTGAATTGAGGGATGGGGAGGGTTCAGATAGATCCTGGGATCCCCTCCACTTGCCGGGTAAAATTTTCAACCCTTCGTTTCCATGCCTCTCCCCCTCATCGCCTCGCGAATCCCAATTTTCGGAATTATTCATTTTGATCCTACATATATATAATAATCAAGATAATAGAATACTAATACAATTTACTAATTGAGTCGGACTTGTCAGGAAAAAAAGTTCTACACACTATTAATAGTGCGAAAAATAGACTATTAATTCACTCGTGAAATAATAGGATATTTCCTGCAATTTATAAAGTTGAAAATGGATCTTAGCAATCTCTATTATATCTCATTTGAGAAGAAACACATCATCGAGTACCTTCGGAAGGTGGGAGTGCTGAAGTCACACGATCTCTGTCCGGAGTGCGGTGAACCGATGTACACTGACTATAATCTCAATATATTTCGATGCCAAAGAGCTTGATAATAATAATCAATAACAAGCGAAAGAGAGTCCAGATGAGATGTACCGTTACCTAATTTATTTAGATTAATTTTTACATACATACATAACGATGTGACTACACTCGAAACCCTTAGTTTTGAATCAAAGTTATCAAAGCAAACGGTTCGTAAATGGATTAAGAGCATCAACAATGTATTAACGTGGTGGGACATCGATTGCCAAGTTAACCGTTTGGGCGGGGTGGGGATTGTTGTCGAAGCCGATAAACTGAATTACGGTGGGAGAAAGATGAAACTCGGGCGTAAGCCAAAGGTGGAGCAATGGATATTGGGATTACGGGAGAGGGTAACGGGGAGGCTTGTGGTCCTCAAGGTCCCCAACCGCTCCAGTGAGACTCTATCAGCCCTTGTAGAACAACACGTGATTTTGGGATCAACGATTTACACCGATTGTTGGTCGGGTTATTCCGGGTTGTCAGTTAATTATATCCATATGCGAGTGAACCACAGTGTCATGCATGTGAATTACATGAACGGTGCACACATCCAAGGTATCGAAAGAGCTTGGAGAGAGTTTCGACGTCTGTTCCCGAAGTTCGGTGTGAGGATGGAGGGTGTAGAGGAGAAATTGAGCAAATTTCTTTTCACATATACTGTCCCCAGGCCGGATAGGGTTATCACCTTCTTCAGGATTTTAGGTAACTACATCAATCCTAATAACCATTAATCTAGCCAATCGCAAAAAATAATTTATTCAATAATTCAATTCTTTGAGAATTGTGTCGAACAATGATTGGTGAAGATTGGCTCTATTGATTGAGTTCAACGGTTACGCCCATGAAAGAGTAGTTGTTCCAACGTATGTCATAATCATTTAATTATTTTTATTTATTTTATCATATTCATTAAATTTGATTTAAATTCAATTGCCCCTAGAAGGAAGGGTGGGGATAAATAGATCCTTTCGCCAATTGTATTACCCTTGGACGTTTTACGGTTGATCCTTAGGCTCTTCTCCTGGGGTCAGGCATAAGTACGTCCTCGTCGTGATCCTGGGTAAAAGCCAAACTCGATGCAATTCCAAATAATTAATATACAGAAGGTCATTAATCTCTAAGACTAGCTTGATGTAATTTGGAGAATTCGCTTCAATTGGTGGTTTGGTTGTTGGTTCCGACTGTCGTTCACTGATTATTTGGAATTTAGTATTAACGATAATATCCATATATTAATAATATATTAAATAATATTATAGGAGCTAATATTGGCTTAATTCCGTGAGCCAGCTATAACATGATATTACCAACCAGTCATCACCGTGCGATAGTCTGGGAGGCACGTACTCGCCAGAGAGTCACCATGACGCCTAAGAAGACCAACTGCATTGGCTGGAGAGTGAGCAGATTCGATCCGAGCTCTTATTCGATAGCACTGGATGACCGCCCAATCAGTGGCAGCTGCCATGTCCAGGAAGCGTATAACAAACCTGCATTCACCGGTGCATTGGAGGAATGACACGATCGCCGTCCTACGGAAACAGTGTAATGCAGCCAGAAGATTGTTCCAGCGTGGCTGTAAGAAGCCAAACTTTGAGGCGTTGGAAATGCAGTATAAGGAGGCACGCCGGAAGCTCAGCAAAGCGATCAAAAGTAATAAGAAGCAATCCTGGAGTGAACTCCTTAATGAGGTGGAAGGTGATCCATGGGGGAGACCGCATAAGGTGGTGATGATGCGAATCAAGCGTGAACCAATGCCAGCGCCTACGTGCCCCGTGCTAATGGAGAGAATCATCACGGTGTTGTTCCCGCAACAACCAGAGCTTCACTACACTGACGAACAGGAAAAAGAGATAATGGTCCCACCAATCACCAAAGGAGAATTGATGGAAGCCTGCAACAGAGTGGGTAACACCAAGGTGCCTGGACTTGATGGAATTCCCAATATCACGCTGAAATCAGCTATTCATGCGATTCCAGATCTGTTCTTGGACGTCTACAACGAGTGCTCAAGGGAGGGCACCTGCCCGGCCATGTGGAAACAGCAGAATAGGCTTGTGCTTTTCCCAAGGGAAAGAAGCCACCGCGCGAACTCTCATCATATCGTCCCCTCTGCATACTAGACATGGCAGGAAAAATCTTGGAGCGCATCATGCACTAAAGGATAGAAGAAGCAGTAGAGCCACTACTGGCTGGTAACCAATATGGCTTCTGGCGAGGTCGCTCCACTCTAGACGCCATTGACCTTGTAGCCAACACCGCCAGGGAGGCGATTTCAGGCACACGCTGGAAAGGAGGTACGAAGAAACTCTGTATGCATGCATTTTTTTGGTTGAAAAAATGCATGCATACAGAGAGATGAGGGTTCAGCAAACATATTTTGTCATTCCCCTAAATTATTTTAAAAAATTACGGGTGAAAAAGTAACCCCCGCCCACGGTCCCCGGCGGTACAGTGCGCTCCAAAAGATGTGCATATTGTTCGCCAGAATCTTTCGCCAGTTTCAGGCTCATCCAAGTGCTACTATGAAATGTGCATATTCTGCATATCTCGCTTCATATGGATTTATCTCGATAACAAGTGATTTGACGAGAAAAAATCAAAAAAATAGTTTTTGTTTAAAATTCAGTCAGCTACAAAAAAGGTTTAATAACATTTTTGCCTAACATCACTTTCTCCTCAGATAAGTAAGTTATTTTTGGAAAAAATTGGGAGTCGAAGAATTATCATTCATCATAAAGGGTAAGCGTTTCAGGAAGTTCTAGGATTCTTTACGTTACACGTCATCAGAGTCAAAGGTCACGAGGGTCACAAAGGAATGGTTAAATTTCACGAGAGTCAAATGTCACGACGGTCATAAGGGGACGGTCAAATTTCATGAGAGTCAAACGACACAAGAGTCACAAGCGGATGATGAAATTTCACGAGGATCAAACGTCACAAGCGGATCGTCAACATTTCAGGGTCCGAAATAATTACGTGGAAAATTCAGTAAAGCTGAATAAGATTGATACCATTATCCTTCTTACGATTGAGAGTCTGCGATAGTTCCATTCGACTTTTCAGGATCGTTTAAGTATCGTATTTCTGTGTGACTCTCGCAATGTGTGATCCTCCTGAAATTTGCTCATCTCTTTGTGACGTTGGACCCTCGTAAAAAATGGCCATTGTGACATTCAACCGTCGTGAAATTTCGTTATTCCGTTGTAGTTCTCGTGACGTTTGATCCTATTGAAAATTTAACGATCCCCTCGTGAAACTTGGAACGTTTTATCCTCATAAAATTTGACCATTCCCTAGTGACCCTCATGACCCTCGTTACATTTGACCTTCTTGGAAATTTGACCATTCACTTGTGACCATCGTGAAATTTGCCCTCATCCCCTTGTTATGTTTCATTGCCGTGACATTTGACCATCCCCTTGTGACGTTTGACTCCCGTGACATTTGACCATCCCCTTGTGACGTTTCACTCCCGTGACATTTGACCATCCCCTTGTGACCCTCGTGAAATTTGATCGTCCCTAGCTGAATGAATTTCCAACAAAAAGTGTTATTCAATTTTTTTCTCGTAAAATCGTTTGTTATCGAGATAAGTCCATATGAAGCGGGATATGCAGAATGTGCCCATTTCATACTAGCACAAAAGTACATGAACAAAATTTTTTTTTATCATTAAACCGTTCAGTATCTTCCCTTTAGATATTCTTTGAACTCCCCTCGGAAAATATCGGCCCACGCCACTGACGTCAGAGGGGAAAACCTTTTCCCACCAATGAGAGCGAAGAGAAGCGTTCGAGAATGGTGTCGCTAGTGTCAACCCAAGAGTGGGGATGGACCTAGGACATCATAAAAACCCTTGAGAGAATTTACTGGAGGACAGAAAGTTCGAGGCAGAGTCGAAGTTAGAATAATAGAGTTCGAGTTAGATAGAGAAATCTCAGAGAACCAACGTAGAGAGAGAGAGAGTTGGGTCTTGAGATTCAAGTGAGTTTTAGTGCATAAAAACTGTATAAAGAAACGTGTATAGATATATATATTATATGTGTGTTTGAGAAAAATCTTTTTATTTTAAAAATCCTTTTAAAAAGAATATCCCCACATATTTTTGGGGGCTCGTCCGGGATATTAAAAAAAAAAAAAAAAAGGGGGGGGGGCACGTCCGGGATATTAAAAAAAAAGGATTCAGTAAAAAGACGCGAGTGATTTGTCAAAATGACGAGTGAGGACGAAACCGTTAAAAAGTCCAAAGAGGCAGCAGCCACCAAAGCTGCAAAAGAGGCAGCAGCGGCCAGAGTAGCCGAGATGGAAGAACGTCTTGAAGGGATGAAGTTAACAGAAGTTAAAGACGAACTGCGACAAAGAAAATTGAGTTCTACTGGTAATAAAAATGAGTTAGTGATCCGATTGAGAGCCGCGTGGATGGAGGAAGGACCACAGGCCGCATTAGCCAGAAATTCACGCAAAACTAGAGACAAAATACCGATCGAGGACGGTAAAAACGAAAACAGTGAAAATGGTGAATCAGACAGTTCGAGTGATGCTGAGAGTGAAGATGACAGACGCAAACGTCGACATAAAATTCGGAAAAGACATTATTACAATACGTTATCCTTCAAAGACGTAGAAGCATCGCTGGAAAAATTCAGCGGTGAAGATCACATTGATGTAAAACGGTGGATAAATGATTTTGAGGAAGTGGCTGAATCATGTAAGTGGAGTGATATACAGAAGGTTGCTTACGCGAAGCAACTTCTGAAAGGTGCAGCCAAGACTTTTGTGAGCTACGAGAAATGCAGGAAGTGGTCAGCATTGAAAAGAGCCTTGAAGGATGAATTCGCCGAGATTGTGGATAGCCATAAGATCCACCAAGAGCTAGCGAAGCGGAAGAAGAAGCCTGACGTGAAATTCCAGGCTTACATTTATAATATGTTGGATATCGCAGCTCAAGCAGACGTTGATAAATCCTCAGTTATCCAGTATATCATCGCAGGAATTCCAGATGATCCAGTAAATAAAATACCCCTGTATGGAGCGAAAAACATCCGCGAGCGAAAGGATCGTTTTCGCCAATACGAGGCGATGAAGAGCGAAGTTAAGACGAAAAGCAGAGTTGGAAAACCTGATGATAAGAGGAAGGGTGTCAGAACTGACCCTAAGACAGAGTCCAGAGCTGAGCTTTCCGAGGACGCCCGAAGGTGTTACAACTGTGGCGGAGCTGGTCACGTGGGACGTTCTTGCCTTGATAAGGACAAGGGCGCCAAGTGTTTCAACTGCAAAGAGTGGGGCCATATTTCATCCAGATGTCCCAAACGGAGTAAAGAGAAGACGTCATCGTACGCATCATCCCAGAAGTCGAGAGGCAAACAGCTGAAGGAAGTAAAAATTGTCGATACAAGGTATTCAGCAGTCATCGATACAGGTAGTGATTTAAGTTTAATTACCAGACAAACGCACGAGACATTAGGATCACCTGCACTAACCAACAAAATTGAGTTTGACGGATTGGGCGCGAAAAATAATTGTACGTATGGATCGTTTGAGACTAAAATAACTATAGATGATGAAAGTTTTAAAATCAATTTCCATGTCGTCGATAATTCTATGATGAGATATCCTGTGCTTATTGGTGCCGATTTCTTGAATTTGGTAGATTTCCGATCAATCGCGGGTAAAGTTATTATTAAGAAAATTACAGGCGACACTCTTGGAGACGATGTTCAACTCCCCGAAGTTTTTAAAATTGATATTGTTGAAGATAAAACTTTTGATTTATCTCATATTAATGATGATAATGTGCGCAAAGAGATTAGAGTCATAATAGATAATTATAAACCCAAGAAGACGCGAGATGTTGGAATTGAGATGAAACTCATCTTAACCGATGAAACACCGATATATCAGCGACCGAGAAGATTATCATACGCAGAGAGAAAAGAAGTCGAGCGGCAGACCGACGCGTGGTTAGAGGAGGGCATTATTTGTCGTTCCAATTCGGATTTTGCAAGCCCTATCGTATTGGTTCCGAAGAAAAACGGTGATACGAGAATTTGTGTAGATTTTCGGAGGCTGAACAAGAAAATTATAAAAGACCGATACCCGTTGCCTCTGATCGAAGATCAGTTAGATCGTTTGCAAGACGCGCGCGTGTTTACAGCCCTTGATTTGGAGAATGGATTTTTCCACTTAACTGTTGAAAAAGAGAGTCGTAAATATACTTCATTTGTGACGCCGACTGCACAGCTCGAGTTTATAAAAATGCCATTCGGATTATGCAACTCCCCTTCGGTATTTCAGAAGTTCATCAACGCAGTGTTCAGAGATTTAATATCGAAAGATATCGTCCCTACTTATATGGATGATATTATCATTCCAGCTCGTAACTTTGAAGAAGATTTAGAGAGATTAAAACTTGTGATTCGAGTAGCGCAAGAGGCAGGATTGATAATCAATTGGTCCAAATGTAAATTTTTGCAGACGCGTATCGAGTATCTCGGTCACATAATTGAGAATGGTACAGTGAAACCATCAGAAAACAAAGTCAAAGCAGTAATGAGATTTTCAGAGCCAAAATGCGTGAAAAGCATTCAAAGTTTTTTAGGATTAACCGGATATTTCCGCAAATTCATTCCAGGTTATGCACGATTAGCTAGACCACTGTCAAATTTATTGAAGGCAGATGTAGAGTTCAGATTCGGAAATGAAGAGAGAGATGCATTCAATAAATTGAAGAACTCATTGAGTAATTATCCGGTCCTACGATTATATCGTACAGGCGCAGAGACAGAGCTTCACACCGACGCGTCGAAGCTAGGTAATGGCGCTATTCTTTTACAGAAGGATGAAAGTGAGAATGCTTTTCATCCTGTATATTTCGCGAGTGGAAAGAGGTCGAGAGCAGAGGAAAAATACAGTAGCTATGAGTTGGAGGTACTTGCGATAATCAAATCATTAATGAAGTTTAGAGTTTATTTGCTGGGTATCGCATTAAAAATCGTTACTGATTGTCAAGCGTTTACCATGACGATGAACAAACAGGATTTGTGCGTGCGTGTAGCGCGGTGGGCTTTGCTTTTACAGGAGTTCAATTACGAGATTGAGCATCGTCCCGGAAAGAGCATGTCGCACGTAGATGCCTTGAGCCGAAATCCATTGCCAGAAGCACTATTGATCGAAGAGAAAGATGAGAGTTTGATTGCCAGATTTAAGAAATGCCAAGTTGAGGATAAAGAGGTTAGAAGTTTAATTGAGAATGTGTGTGATGGACGAACAACTGACTTTATTGTACAAAATGATTTATTATATAAGAGAATGAAAGATGATGTTTTGTTAGTTGTTCCAAGAGTTAAGCAATCGCAAATAATTAAACAGGCGCACGAACAAGGTCATTTTGGTATCACCAAGATAGAAGCGGTTGTAAAAAGAGATTATTGGTTCCCGAAAATGAGAGAGAAAATTGAAAAAATTGTACGGGGTTGTATCAATTGCATTGTGAGTGAGAGAAAACAAGGTAGACAAGAGGGTTTTCTTCATTCGATAAACAAAGGGGATGTGCCCCTTGATACTTATCACATTGATCATATTGGTCCAATGACAATCACGAAGAAGAGATATAAACATATCTTTGTAATTGTAGATGCTTTCTCCAAATTTGTTTGGTTGTATCCTACTAGGTCAACAGACACGGCTGAAGTAGTTGATAGACTAATTAAGCAGGCAGTAGTTTTTGGTAATCCAAGGCGAATTATCTCAGATCGGGGTAGCGCGTTTACTTCAAATGCATTCCAAGAATATTGCAAAGAGAATAACATTCAACATTCGCTGATATGTACTGGCCTCCCAAGGGCCAACGGTCAAGTAGAGAGGGTGAATCGTACACTAATCCCATTATTCACGAAGTTGTCTGCTCCTAAACCAGATGAGTGGTACAGACATGTCCATACTGCTCAGATGTTTTTAAATGCAACTCCGAGTAGAAGCACTGGTCGAACACCATTTCAATTGCTTTTTGGTACAAACATGCGTTTGAAAGATAATATAGAGATACGTAGAATGATTGAGGAAGAGTGGGTGCAAATGTTTGAGGAAGAGCGCAGTGAGATCAGAAAAGAGGCAAAAGAGAAAATTCGTAAAGTCCAACTCGAGAATCAAAAGAGTTACAATAAAAAACGTAAAGAAGCCGAGTATTACCGTGAGGGAGATTTAGTCACTATTAAGCGTACTCAGTTAGGACCAGGACTAAAACTTCACCCTAAGTTTTTAGCTCCTTATTGTGTAATCAGGAAATTACGTAATGATCGATATATTGTGAGGAAAGTAGGAGAGCATGAAGGTCCACGAGAGACCTCCACATCAGCTGACCATATGAAGCCATGGTTACCTGAAAATGATTGCTCCGACGAAGAATAAATATAACATTTGAGGGCAAATATTGTTGTCAGGACGGCCGAGTGTAGTATCGAGAATTTTACCGTGTATAAATGTAAATATGTATATTGTTTGCGGGGAACGACGTGGCAATTAGTCTAGACGATGGGGAACTACGTCCTTTATATTAGGCTAAGTTTATTGTAGAGTAGGATTGTAATGTTTTATTATAGAGGCAGTTGCAAGTATTGTTTGCGGGGAACTACGTGGCACTTAGTCTAGACGATGGGGAACTACGTCCTTTGTATTAGACTAAGTTTATTGTTAGGTAGGATTAGGACGCGTAGTTAATACAGACAGCTGCGAGTAATGACGGTGGGGCCTGCCCCACGTTGACGACATCAAGAGAGAGAGAGAGAGAGAGAGAGAGAGAGAGAGAGAGAGAGACGTGGGCCTTGAGCGGCCCACGCCACTGACGTCAGAGGGGAAAACCTTTTCCCATCAATGAGAGCGAAGAGAAGCGTTCGAGAATGCTGTCGCTAGTGTCAACCCAAGAGTGGGGATGGATCTAGGACATCATAAAAACCCTTGAGAGAATTTACTGGAGGACAGAAAGTTCGAGGCAGAGTCGAAGTTAGAATAATAGAGTTCGAGTTAGAGTAATAGAGTTCGAGTTAGATAGAGAAATCTCAGAGAACCAACGTAGAGAGAGAGAGTTGGGTCTTGAGATTCGAGTGAGTTTTAGTGTATAAAAACTGTATAAAGAAACGTGTATAGATATATGTATTAAATGTGTGTTTGAGAAAAATCTTTTTATTTTAAAAATCCTTTTAAAAAGAATATCCCCATATTTATCAGCCAGATGCTTCCGGAATTGCTGGACGATATACCTGTTGCAGGTAGACCTCGCTGGTTCCAGCAGGATGGAGCACCACTTCCCTGTGCTCGGGAAGTTACTGCTTACCTGAATCAGCACTTTCCTAGACGTTGGTTCGGTCGCTATGGTCCGCTCCACTGGCCCGCACGGGAAGACTAGTTGAGAAAAAAATTTTTACCGGAAAATAAAAGATTTCTGTCCTCATTATTTTCCCTGATTTGACGGCGCTAGACTTCTTCCATTGGGGCTATCTGAAGGAACAAGTCTATGAGGCAGAGCCACGGAGCGTGGAGGAGTTAGTGGCGTGACTACATGCAGCCGGAAACAACATGGATGCTGAAATGCTCCAGTATGTTAAGGTGGAAGTCCTCAGGAAGATTCATGCCTGCGTGGCTGCTGGAAGAGACCATTTCCAGCAACTGCCAGCATGAAAGTCGATCACAATCGGCCCTTTTCAGGGCCACCAAAAATGTGACGTGGCATAGCACAAGATTTTGGAGGCAAGAGAAAGTAGAAGATTTCATGTGGGTCGATGGATAAGGGTAACTTCGGAGGGATGATTTGTGCTCAGACTCATTTCACAACCCCCTTCATTGCGTCAAAATTTCCACCCATCCAATACGTGCGAGGGTGGCTTCCACCCCCGGAAAAATGTGTTTCCTCTAATGCTCTTAAAGTTCTCATCATTTCGCCATTTCTCCGTAAGAACACGCGGTCTCTTCTCCCGTACCTCAAGTGGCCATTCGTGGTCTAAAAGCATTAGAGGGTTAATTTGCCTCAATCCGGGCGAAGTGAAAGCAAAAAGCGAAAAAATGTACTCAGCCCCCTTTTGGACATATCATTTGAGCTCGGACTCATTTCTCAACCCCCTGCCTTCATTGTGTGAAAATTTTGACCTCCCCGATAAGTGCGGGGGTGACTTCCACCCCCTCGAAATGTCCAAGTTTCCCTAACCCGTGCGATCGGAGAGCAAAAAGCGAAAAAAAAAAATACTCAATCCCCTTTTGGACACATGATTTGGGCTCGGACTCATTTTTCAACTCCCTCTCCTCACTGTGTGAAAATGTTAACCTCCCCGATACGTGTGGGGGTGGCTCCCACCCCCTCACAAATGTTTCATTTACCTCAATACGTGTGGAGTGAGAATAAAAAATTGAAAAAAAAAACTCAACCCCCTTTGGGAGACATGATTTGGGCTCTGAATCGTTCCTCAACCCCCTCCGCTTACTGTATGAGAATTTTGACCTCCCCGATAAGTGCGGGGATGGCCTCCACCTCCTCGAAATGTCCAATTTTCCCTAATCCGTGCGAACTGAGAGCAAAAAGCGAAAAAAAATACTCACCCCCCTTTTGGAGGCATGATTTGGGCTCAGACTCATTCCGCAACCCTCCCCCCTTTTTCGTTCAAATTTCACCCCCCCCCCCTCTCCCCCTCAGTGCATGCCTCTATGCTGTACGTAAAAAAAGCAAGATTCAATTATAAAAAAAATAATAAATAAAATAAAATTTAAATTTGAAATTATTAAATTAATAAAATAAATTTAGCCCAAAATAATTAATTACTCATCAATTATTCACACAATTGTAAGAACAATCAGAAGTAATTGTAGATCATACCAATTTTTCTCGTGAGTACATTCCGTGCTATAAGTAGTGTTCCATCGTCAATCAGTTTCAGGGTCATGTCGCATAAAAAAAAAAAAGTTTACAATTGTAAAAAAAAAATATTCGCCCCTGAAATTAGTAGTTCAATCCAAAAAAACGTCAGACCAAAAAGAATGCTAAGATTCAAAAATGGAAGAGGAACTTTCCACTTCAAAAAGCACCCTCTTCAATACCCTCGAAGGAAAAAGGTCGGTTGTGGGACACCCTGTATAAAGGGGACCGATGCGATTCAGCGGCAGTCTTAAATCGGCAGTGGACTCGTGAATCCCGCAAGAAGTGAATAATTGGAATATTTCAGTGAGTTTTCTCCTTCAGGTAAGTAATGTGTAGTTTTCAATGATTTCATTTAACTACTAATTAATCTAGTATCAGCCAATTACGGAAAAATACAAAGAATTTCTAAAAAATTTGACAAAATTCAAAGAGACTTTAGAAAACTCGAGAGAATTCAAGGATTTTCTACAAATCTTGGTAGAATTCAGGAAGTTTCTGAAAATTTCTAGGGAATTCAAGGGATTTCTAGAAAATTCGAGAGAATTCAGGGACTTCCCAGAAATTTCGAGAGAAGTCGAGGACTTTCTAGAAACTTCGACAGAATTCAAGGAGGTTCTAGAAATTTCGAGCTAATTCTAAAATTTTCAGAAAATTCAAGAAAATTCAAGGAGTCTCCAGAAGTTTCGAGGAAATTCAAGTAATTTCCACAAATTTCGAAAAAATTCGGGAACGTTCTAGAAATTTCGTGGAAAACTAAAGACTTCCCTGAAATTTAGGAGAAATTCGAGATCTTTCTGGAAGTTTCGAAGAAATTCACGGAGTTTTTTTTATCTATAAAATTTAATAGATTTGGAATTTTAATGAAAGAAAGGAAACTTCTGACAAGTAATAAAATCGATAGGGGGCGAATAGAGTGGACGTGGTTTTTTGGACGTGCGTACTATTTAGAAGTTTTTTTGAGTAATTATATATTCGTGTCCTCAGCATCAGCTGTTGGAAGGTGCGGGGTGCTGTCATATTCGCCAGAAGTGTAAATATTGCTGTGAATTATACTTTTTACTGGAGACAATAGACGATAATTTCCGGGCGCGGTGGACATAACTTCAACGCTTCTGTGGCACGTGTTTGCAAGGCGGGAATCTTGCTCCTGTGGCAGTTACTTGGGCTCAACTGCAGCTTGCATTTTAGTGCCATGGCTAGTGAAGGGATATCTATGGGGGATTCTGATGGAAACAGAAACCTCGCTGTTGGCACTGAGACGTGTCCAGTGTGCGGCAAGAGGGCTGATAAGGGAAAAGAAACTACCGTATCCTGCACGGGTTGTGGTATCCTATTCCACAGAAGTTGCTCGCAAAAGACTAGAACCCACACCGACGGCAGTTTTGCCAGATGTGGGTCCAATGCTAGCTCCAGGCCATCCTCGCCAAACCCACAGGGAGGGATTAGTAAGGGGGAGATGGAGCAGCTTCTCGCGGTCCAGGGAGATAAGATATCTGGGCTGGTCGCTATGGCAGTTTCAAAGGAATGCAGGGGCATAAACGCGAAGTTGGATGAGTGTATTGGGAAGGTGGATAAATGTTTAGTGGGACAGACGGAACTTAGGGCTGAAGTGGACGATCTCAAGGCGAGGATTGAGGCTCTAGAGGAAGCTAGGAGTGCATCGGGTATTGAGGTTGGTCCTGGAGCGGAGAGGGCGCGTGTCGAGAGAGAGGCGGCGCTGTTGGTTGAGTTTGACAAAAGGAAAAAAAGGGAGGTAAATGTCATCTTATTTGATGTAGTGGAGGGAGACGAGGCGACTCAAGAGCAGGTAGTCGTTGGGAGTCAGGAGGTGCTTTCAGTTTCAGGAGTTAACCCAGTCACGGTCAGAGCGGCTTTCCGGTTGAGACGATTTGACCCGAACAGTGGGACGAGGCCCATCAAGGTGTTTCTTAGCTCGGCGGCGGAAGTCAGGACGGTGCTGCATCAAGGGAGGATCTATAAGGCTCGGGGGATTTCGGTGAAGCAAGATCGCTCCTTTCGGGAGCGTCGGATGGTGGCTACTGTTCGCGGGGAGCTAGATGCCAGATTGAGGAATGGAGAACGGGATCTGGCATTGAGATTTGTCCGGGGACTGCCCACGATAATCAAGTCGTCTCCCCGCAAGCGGAATCCAAAAAACTAGGTGAGTTCTGCGACCTCCATTTCTTGTACTCTAACTACTCTGGGGTCTTTGGTGGCGACACTTGACGAATTGCGTGAAGAAGTTGGGAATCTGCAGCCAGCTGCAGTAATAGTGACGGAGAGTTGGTTGAGCGATAAGATTCCGGATAGCCTGGTCAACATTTCGGGGCACAAGGTTTTCAGGCAGGATCGCTGGGAGCAGAAGGGGGGTGAGGTGATTATCTACATTGCTGAGGAGGTGTCTGGGCGAGAAATTATAGCTACGTTGAGGGGTGAAGAGGCGGAGTATATGTGTGAGACTTGGCAGACGGTGTTTGTGGATCTAAAGGTTGGTGCTGCATCTTTTGCAATTGGGGGGGTGTACAGAGCCCCGGGGACTGGCTTTATTGACGATGTGCGACTCCGTGCTCGGATCGACCAGGTCAGTGCTAGTGTGGATTTGGTGGTCATGGGGGATTTCAATCTTACAAATCTGCCATGGCCAGATCTCCGAGTGGATGCGCTGGGAATGGATCAGGTGGAGCGTGACTACACGGAGTGACTGATCGGAACTTCTTTGGAGCAGCACGTGATGGAGCCAACCAGATTTAGGTGGGGGAATAGATCCTCGATCCTGGATCTTGTTCTCTCAAATGATGAGTCTCTAGTCTCGGGGGTGGAAATTGGTGCCCCGATTGGTAAGAGCGACCATGTGACCGTCAGGGTGCTGGTTCAAGTGAGATCTCTGGGGGAAGTTCGTGTAGTGGATAGGGAGGTCCGTAGCTGGTCGAGGGCTGACTTTGTAGGCATCGGAGGGGGACTGCGGAGGATGAGGGCTCTGGAGGAGGGGGCATCGCGCATGCCCGCCAGTATTGAGGAGCCATGGGATCGGTTTACTACCGGCTATGCTCAGCTTATAGATGCATTTGTACCAAGCAAGAGATCTGGTGCTGGGTTGAGGAATAAATTGAGGATGCCGTGGATGACCGGGGAGGTAGGGAAGTTGTTGAGGAAGAAGAGGAGGGCTTGGGATAGAGCACGCAGGACGGGGTCTCCTGAAGACATGAAGCGATACAGAGACTTGAGGAATAGAATCACTATGGAGACAAGAAGATTAAAGGATCAGTTCCAGCAGCGGCTAGTGGAGGGTGAGAGGAAGCCTTCTTTCTCCTACATAAGGGCGAAGCTAGTGACGAGAGTTGGGGTTCCCGTGGCTGTGAGGAGAGGTGAGGATCTACTGGAGGCTCCGGGGGAGATCGCGGAGGCGTTTGCCGACCAAATTTGGGTGCTTATGTGAGGGAGCCTGACGGTGAGATGCCATTCCCGTCTTCCTTTCCGGAGATAAACTTGGTGATGGAGGATGTTGTTTTCGATGTTGAGAGGGTTCAAAAAATTCTCCAGGGACTGGATGAGTCGTCTGCAGCTGGTGCTGATGGGATCAGCTGTAGGGTCCTGAAGAGGTGTGCGGAACAAGCGGCGCCGCTGCTGGTGGAGATGATGGAGGAATCCTTCCAAAGCGGTGTACTGCCTCGTGCCTGGAAGAGCGCTGTCGTCACGCCTATCTACAAAAAGGGTGATAAACTCCTCCCCGTAAATTATCGGCCAATCTCCCTAACCTCTGTAGTGTACAAAATGATGGAAAGGGTTATTGTGGACCAATTGAGACCGTTTCTAATAAGCACGGGTGTCATTCTAGAGGAGCAGCACGGATTCGTGCCAGGGAGGTCCACAGTCTCCAACCTTCTTCTTTGCACGGGGGAGTGGCTAGCTGCGGTTGCTGGGCGGAGGGGGATGGATGTGATTTATCTGGACTTCGAGAAGGCATTCCCATCAGGTGCCATTTCGGAGATTGATGAGCAAGCTCCGGGCGGCGGGTATTGATGGAAATCTGCTGAGGTGGATTGAATCGTTTCTGACTGGGCGCACGTTTTCGGTTAGGGTTGGGGAGCACCTGTCTCAGGAGAGCGATGTACTCAGCGGGGTCCCGCAGGGTTCAGTTCTGGGGCCGCTGTTGTTTACGGTGTATGTTGCAGATCTGGTGTCGTCGGTCTCGGTGGGGGCATCCCTGTTCGCGGATGATACCAAATTGTATTGGTACCCGGATGAGGCTCATCAACTACAAGCAGCTTTGGACGAGGTCAGCCGATGGATGGATGTGTGGTTACTCTCGTTCAATGCAAGCAAGTGCTCGGTGGTCCATTGCGGTAGGGGAAATCCTGGGAGGTCTTACTTCCTTCGGGGGACTGAGGTGACGGCGGTAGACTCCCAGCGTGACCTTGGGGTGCTGGTCTCTTGGGACCTGAAGTGGGGTCCGCATGTCTCGAGCGTGGTGAGAAAAGCTAATGCCCTACTCTACTCAATTAGGAAGGCCATCCGGTTTCGTCGGAATTACTGAGATCGGTGTATGTGTCGTTCGTGCGGCCGGTCTTGGAGTATGCTTGCCAGGTGTGGTCACCGTTCCTCGCTGGTGACATTGCTCTGCCCGAGGAAGTGCAAAGGAGGGCTTCCAAGATCCCTGGTAAGATCGCGAAGCTGACCTACGATGAAAGGAGGTGGCATCTCCGTTTGCCGACTCTCCAGGAAAGGAGGATGGAGCTAGACTTCGTGGAGACATACAAGGCGTTGAACTCCGTGTACCGCTGTGGGGGGATCCAGGAGTTATTTATGAGGAATGAGTACTCGAGGTATCGGGGGCAGGCGAACAGGCTCATGAAACCCAGGGTGAGGATAGACCTAATGATGAATTTTTTACCTATCCGAGTGGTGAATGAGTGGAATGCTCTCCCGCAGGAGGTAACTGCGGCACAGACTTTGTGGATCAATTCAGGTTGAAATTGAGGGCGGCCTTGCAGATACGGGTCACTGGCCCTGGTCATAAGGCCCTGAGTCAAGGGACTCCGATATTTCTTTCTTTTCATTTGCTGTTTCTCCTCTTCTATGCTATTTTATTTTATTTTTTTTGTCAGTGTTGCAGGTGACCGATGGGGTTTCCACGGGCTAGGGGCTACTAGCCACTCAAGACCTCACTGAGTCGTATAGAGCCGGAGGGGATTGGTTGATTGATGTTTGGGGGATTTTCAGCTAAAGATAGTTTCGCGAGGGCATTGTATATATATATATATGTTTAAGGGTTATGTTTAAGGTAAATGACGCTCATACCTTGCTCTACCTCCTCATGCACTTAGATCCGCCGCGGTCCCTTCTGACCGCAAGTTTTATTACAAAACATAAGAACTCCACTTTCGGGAATATTCGCGTCAGATATTCGGACTGAGGTTATCGGCATACTGGAGGGTTCGCGAGGTCGAGGTCAAAGTTGCAGGACGAACACTATACCACACGACGAACGCCCACTAGTGGTCATTTCGATGACTGTCATCAAANCAAGTTTTATTACAAAACATAAGAACTCCACTTTCGGGAATATTCGCGTCAGATATTCGGACTGAGGTTATCGGCATACTGGAGGGTTCGCGAGGTCGAGATCAAAATTGCAGGACGAACACTATACCACACGACGAACGCCCACTAGTGGTCATTTCGATGACTGTTATCAAACTGGCCTTTAAAGATATATATATATATATATATGTATATATATATTGTGACGTAATTTCCAAGGTTCACGGAACCCATCGGTCCAATACGCAGCCCTCTGGCACTCACGTAGAAACTAAAACGACAAAAAGTTGAGCGCCAGGTCGTTATTACCAGAACGACCACTGGAACGAAAGAAACAAAATCAAACTAGCCTTAAGCTCGAAACGGTCTCCCATTAGCTCCAGATGAAGAGACGTGTATCGGTTCCTGAAAGAGCTTAGACTAGAGATGTGACTAGGTGAACAAAAGAAATAAATTAAACTCAGAATTGCGGGGGAAAAATCACAATATTTAATCAGAATTAAATGACTCGATACAAATAAAACAAATCAATTTCTGTGGAAAGCCCCCTTTGGTTGTTTCGATCGATCGACGATCATGAAGCTTCGATAGTTACTGATTCCACAATTGTCCAAGGAATAAAAGATTCTGATAAGACAATAAAGAAGTAATATACTTAGTCAATTTAGTCAAAAACAAAAAAATATTCCGATAGTTAAATTGAAAGATCTAACCACCCCAAAAGTCAAGAATAACCAATGTCAAAAAGGAAAAAAAAAAGAAAACCAGAATCGAAATGTCGTCAACAATAATCATGTAGATTGAACAACACTGAACGATCGAAACCCAAGAATTTGTCTACGTGACAAGTAAGCTGGCTGTCCGAAACAAATACGAAAACTCAAGACAACGGCCAGCGAAACGAAGCAAGGTCACGAGACACACAGTAACCCACGTTCAATGTCCTTCGAAATTAACCTAGTTAAATACCATCCAACGAGAGTCCAATCGTAACCGAAATTAAATACTTCAAAATCTCCAGGGTTACGAAACCTCAATGGTTCACCGAATGGATGAATCTAACGTACAAAATTCTGAACCAAAACAAAACAAAAAAATGAAATCAAAATTCTAAAATTCCGAACGAACTAATATTTCTAACGAATGAGAGTTTTTAATGAAAACAATATAACTAAAAGATTCAAAGGAAACTGTTCACTGGGCGGACAAAATCTCGTCACTATCAAACAGAGTCGTTCAAAGGCATGCGAAACGCCGAACATTTTGACTCGATTTTGCCCTCACAAAATACCAAAATGTTTAATCACCACGCTCACCGATGTCCAGACGAAAATCCCAAAGAACTCCCGGCTGCATGGCAGGTCTCAAAACGTCCCAGTGACTTCCAGAAATTCCAAGGAAACCCGGAGAAATACCCAAAGGACGCCAAAGCCTAACATGGCTTTTGAAATGGCGTCAGACACAAAAAATTTCGACAGGCGTGCGAAACACGTGCACGCCGTCACCACCAGAACAGAAGTGATCACTCGACTATGACAGGTGTCGACGCGATCATCAATTGCGCGGCAATTAATTTCATTGGCCCCCGCAATACGACCATTACTCTCAATTATGATTGGACCCAAAATCTCACGCCTGCGCGCTACTAACTTTGCGCCTGCGCATGACCATATTAGTTGAATAAATTAACTATTCCAACTAGACCATAATTCCAATTACAATTCAAATAATGTCATCAAATCCTAAATAGTCTTTAAGCCCTTCCGGCTACCTCCAATCATTTAATTGATCTTGAATCAATAAATCATAGTATTTCATCGGCACGTCCAGGCCTCGATGATGTAGCAGTCCCTCTCTAATGTAGACTCGCCACTCGTTCATCTGTTCTGCAACGAAGGTCCCCTCAGCGCCATACTCTCACGGTCAACGTTCGAAGCTTTACGTGACTCGGTAGATACTTCAGGTTCTATCGAATTTCAATGGGAATGGACGTTCATGCCAATCATCCCTCGATGTCCCTCGTAGTCCAACAAGTCCTCTAATCATTGAGCGTGTGACTTCGTACAAAATTCAAATACAAACAAAATAATCAGTCATACAAANTCAGGTTCTATCGAATTTCAATGGGAATGGACGTTCATGCCAATCATCCCTCGATGTCCCTCGTAGTCCAACAAGTCCTCTAATCATTGAGCGTGTGACTTCGTACAAAATTCAAATACAAACAAAATAATCAGTCATACAAAATTAACTCTAAAAAAAAATGACTCTTGTTGAATGGTAGGTTTGACTTCAAGTCTGGTGGCAACCAATCTAAAACCCCAAAAACCACGCGAAGGTCTACAAAAACCATGAAATGATTTGTAACGAAAATAACACGTTACAATATATATATGTATATATATATGTTTAAAGGCCAGTTTGATGATAGTAACGGATTTCTTAAGCATACGGTAAATGCAGCTATGGTCACTTTGATGACAGTCATCGAAATGACTACTAGTGGGCGTTCGTCGTGTGGTATAGTGTTCGTCCTGCAACTTTGACCTCAACCTCGCGAACCCTCCAGTATGCCGATAACCTCAGTCCGAATATCTGACGCGAATATTCCCGAAAGTGGAGTTCTTATGTTTTGTAAAAAAACATGCGGTCAGAAGGAACCGCGGCGGATCTAAGTGCATGAGGAGGTAGAGCAAGGTATGAGCGTCATTTTCCACCTGAACATAGCGACCGTGCGTAACCCGACCAGGCAGCATATTTCAGCATTGCGCCAGTTGGAAATTGTGAATACACACCCACAATTAACAACTTTTTGGGAGCCTTGAACAGCCACCTCCACGTGGTGCTCCCGGGTCATGCCAAGAGCTGTTCGGTTTTGAGGTTATAATTCATACATTTGAATTATACTTCAAAACATTGCAGTGTCATCGTAATAACCCTATTCTGTGCTTCCCATTCGCGCCATACACTAGAAAGTATAAAACCTCAGTAAAGTTCATCTTTCTCATAAAGTATCTACAGGAGACAGATATAGAAAACCCTATGAATTGTTAGGAATGTCTTAAATACATAAATTTCCCTGAATTCCATTATTTATTTATATTTAATTATTTACTGGAATCGACGAAAAGAAAGTGTATTAGAAAAGGAGCTGTACCTCATTTCTCATCGAACGGATCAAATAGGTCTCCAATTCTCACAGAGATTTCAACAACAATGACGAATAAAAGATCAAATACCAGTTCTATCACGCAGGGTCCTTCAAAACGGAGTACGAATACCACAAGGAATCCAAATGAGAACATGAATATCCATATGGATTCACCCAAACCACCTATTCCAGTGGATCTTTCAATTGCAACAAAGAATAGTAACCGATATATCTACTGCAATACCTATTTTGATGATGCATTCAAACAGCATGACTTTGGCGTAGCATGTGATGTATGTGACCGCTTATGGTTTCCTCAAGATTTGGAAACGGTAACACCACAGCAAGCTCAGGTACTCACAACATTCTTCCCGGAAGAAGCGTAACGAAGCGTTCTAAATGTGTTCCAACTATGCAATACTTATCGTTCAAGTGTGAGTAGAAAAAAGTTATCAACTTTAGCAAAAATTAATGGCTTCCAATACCCACCAAAGCTAGTGGGACTATCACCACTTGATCCTATCACTGAAAGACTAGTGTCACCTCGACTGCCTTTCATGCAAATCCGTAGACTTCGCCGCGAAGGAGCTTATTCAATTATTGGTCAGATAATATAATGAATATGCGGGTTGATGTTAATACTATGGTAAAAATTCTTCCACGTCAATTAGATGATGACCAATGTTTTAACGTTAACATTAAACGTAATTTGATTCATAAATCAATTTACTTGCACGGATTTATTAAGAAATCAGTAATCTAAGCATGGCTCAACTATTTAGTCAATACTCCCCCGTATCGTCACTACAACATAAAGATAGACATCAATGTTTTGGATAAAATGAACACTACCCATAAAATAACAACATCTAATAAAAATACAGACAGTTTATTACTAATAGAGCCCCTTGAATCAGATAACAATCAACAAACTTCAGAATCAGAGATGCTTTTGGCGCGTCAACACACACTTCTCTGGAATAAAGACATGTGTTTGGATATCGCTCCGGGTGCGCGTAGTAGACCAATGAATTTATTATATGACCAATATGCTGAAGAATTGTCATTTCCGGGAATAGTTTATGGACTTCCACGATCTTTCAACCCAAACATCACCGTGACTTCATACATGATTTTAACAAGCGAGATACGTCGAAGAGATAGACGTGGTGCCATACCATCTCATATACTCTACATGGCTATGTGTGTGTGAAAGAAACAAAACAAATAACACGAGAAATGCTAGAGAGTCGACAATTTCTTGAAGACTGTATTCATAAGGATTTGGCATTTTTCAAATCAGTACCTAATTCAATGCAGTATTGAGCTGATCGCAAGAAAGATTTATCTGCTATGATTCGACAATTGGAAAAGCCAATAATGTTCATGACATTATCGGCAAATGAAATTCGGTGGCCACACCTTCTCCGTATATTATACAAATTAAGTGACCAATTCCCGGATGTATCCATTGAAGATCCTTTATCTGAGTTATTGTGTTCGCAACGCTGCAATCTGGTGAATGAAGATCCAGTAACATGTTGCATTTACTTTTACTTGACTTGTTTACTTTTAGTAACTTGTTACTTTACTTTTTGTTGACAAATTGGTCAATGGAATCATGTCCATGGTACAGTCACGCCGTCAATGGAACTCATTTGGCCAATATCGCGTTATTGATTACTTTTAACGTATCGAATTCCAACAACGAGGAAGTCCACATGCTCATATTTTGTTATGGCTTGGCAATGATCCTCATGAGGCAGTGAGTGAGACTATGCCAGAAACCATCGAACTCATTGAGCAAATATGCTCTGTTCATCAAACTAATCTCCCTCAGCCAATGTATGGGAATCAAGTCCACAACATACATTTACATGCACTAAACGCGGAGAAGCCACGTGCCGCTTCGGTATTCCCTACTGGCCGATGGAAGAAACTCGTATACTCCTCCCAATATCAAAAAAAGATGGACGACGAGAAATCCTTCGCAAGAAAACAAGTAATTTACGGAAAGCACTAGAAGAAAAACAATATGATAATCGGGAAACATTCGTGCGCGATCATCAACGGCAACCAAATTCTTATCTCAATGTTATTAGATCCACCTCACAATGGCCGATATTACAATACTTTTCACCCATGGATCAGTAGTGTCCTCAATTCTAATATGGATTTGCAATTCATATTGGATGAGTACAGTTGCGCGACCTACGTATTGGAGTACATAAACAAATCGAATCGTGGCATCAGGAACCTCCATCGTCCCTTATCACAATTGGATCATGAATCTTATGATAATGATTATGGCAATTTACTCAAACGTCTAGGCCTTAAACTATTGAACATGGTTGAGTTGTCAGCACAGAAAGCAGCTTGGTATTTACTGCGTCAACCAATGAGTCACTGCAGTCGAGATGTTGTTTATATCCCCACCGTGCGGCCACATGAAAGGCAGAAATCTTGTAAACGAAAATCATAAATGAATGAGGAGAATATTGCACCAAAGAGCACTGATATTTGGACTAAGAACATCCAACATTATGAGGAATGGCCACCCGAGTATGATCATCTTCACCTTGCTGATTTTGCAGCAAATTATGAATCATGTGAATCTTCAACGATTAATGTTGATGTTAATGAAGATTCTGAAAACACAGCTCCGAAACCAAAAAAGAGCCGAATACAAGATGACATCCTCGACAGAAATGAAGACCATGACAGTGAAGATGGAGAGGCCATTGGTGACATTGCTGATGAAGTAATACATCAACCAACTAATGCACATAAACTGCAAAGGAAATCAGGCATCATTTGATATCGGAAATATGACATTGCAGATGTGGAAAATTACAAACGGGAGATGGTTTTATTATACATCCCATTTAGGAAGGCGCTGATAGATATCATAGACCGAAACAAGATTATACAAATATATGACACTAATGAAAAACTCATTTTGGATCGACGCCAAAAGTTCGAAGCTAACGTCAATATAACTCAAATAATGACAGCACTCCGACAACTATGCTCTTCAACAGGTGAATCTCAAGAGCAGATAAATATATGCGAAGACTTCATAATGAGTAGATTCAGTAATGAACAACCTAAAAATGCAGATGACATTTATATGATTTGTGACGAAATTCCAGGCGAATTCGTCACCTGCGGAACTCCAGGGTATTTATGTATAGAAAGAGAGAGAGAGAGAGAGAGAGAGAGAGAGAGAGAGAGAGAG
>NW_021680544.1:194833-196348 GCF_001412515.2 Diachasma alloeum
AGAGAGAGAGAGAGAGAGAGAGAGAGAGAGAGAGAGAGAGAGTAAAAATTTATAAACCGTTACCTTTTTGTAGCGATAAAAATCTATACGGAGAATTAGAGCTAGCTGCCACCTTAAGTCTACTTCAGAGCTACCTTGAGTTCGGAGAACTACTTAAATTGGTTACCTATCGCGTGAATCAATTCCCTAAATTTTTAGAATAATAGTCATTAAATAACTTCATTAAATAAACTAGATATTTTGCAGATATTTCTTTTCGAGTCAGTTTTGTTGAATTGAAGTTTAGTAATTTTGAGATTTTCCTACGTAAATTCGGTTAAGGATCAGGATATCACCGTGGAATATTTGGCCAAGATAATGTGCTACCCAGTGTTTCCTGTAACCCTTTTTGGTTTGTCGATAGAGTGAGTACATAGGTCGAGTTGAAATGCTTGCGCTCCCTTGAGCGAGAGTGTTAGGGCTTTCAGTTGGAAGGCCGTGGAGACGATCACCCAGTCGTCGAAACGGATCGCCATTGGGTTTTTAATTTAGTTAAGTTGCGTTTGCGTTTGAGTTTTCGTTGGTAAAGTCCTAATTCCTCTCCGGAGAGTGCCCTCTGTAGATAAGCTACCTTATTCCGGTCGTAGATGGAGTGAAGATCCGCTCAGCCATCTCAGTTTCACGTTGAGTTCAAGTAATTACAGTTTTGTTCAGTTAAAATAATTAGAATCAATTATAGGAAAATTTAAATTTAAATCTTTAAATATTTCGCGTACAATTACCCCGGGAATCGATAGTTCGCATCTCCGGCACTCGAGTCAGCACCGTACGGGGCTAGTCTTCCCCAGACTCCCCACCACTATGCAACAGGCCCGAGCGGACACACGCGATAGTCGCTATTAGAGTACCCACCCGGACGACCAAGAGTGAGGTACGAGTCGATCTAGCTCCCTCAACAAGTTCTCTTTCGAGGTAATTATCGAGGCCCCGTGATCCAAATCCAGTCGAAATCAACCCTCCAGACGATAGTAAGTACTCGTGTACTTATTTAGAAGTGATTAAAAGTGAAATAGTGCGGTTTTTCGGTAAAGCAGTTGGACCACGCGGAATGGCGTCGCTATCTCTCGGAATGACGCCAACACCGATACTCATGGTTTGAAGGGTAGAAAACCCTTCAAACAAACCCAAATGCTCCTTGGAAGCTACTTGAAATTATTTAAATGATAATTACGCTACCTGAATAAATCCGAATAGTAATAATGCTACCTATCGTAACTTTGAGGCTAAATTTCATGCTTTATGCGTCTCGCTACGGCAATTGATGCAACTCGCTACCTGCTTCATTGCTACCTTTTTGCTTGCTACATTTTCTCGCTCTCTTTACGTAATTATTCTAAGCTACCTATTTCTTTATATTTCTCAAACTCAAACGAGTTTTGGGAGAAAAATTAGGCTACCTGAATTGCTCTTAAGCTACCTTTTACGCGTTTTAATGCTCTCTAGCGTTCGTTGAGTTTTGGATTCCGGTTGGGCATG
>NW_021680544.1:197607-229317 GCF_001412515.2 Diachasma alloeum
TTTAGGGAATCGATTCACGCGATAGGTAACCAATTTAAGTAGTTTTCCGAACTTAAGGTAGCTCTGAAGTAGAGTTAAGGTAGCAGGTAGCTCTAATTCTCCGTATAGATTTTTTTTTTTATCATGACAAGACGGTAACGGTTTATAAAATTTTACTCTCTCTCTCTCTCTCTCTCTCTCTCTCTCTCTTTCGATACATAAATACCCTGGAGTTCCGCAGGTGACGAATTCGCCTGGAATTTCGTCACAGCTAATATAGCAACTCCAAGGAATTTCTCCAGGAAGCTGAATTATTTCGTCATCTAATACAAATAGAAATTGAAATCAGGAAAAAAATTGATTCGGACTCAATTAGGTAAATAACTTGAAGGGGGTGACTGGGTCAAATTTTGGGCTTTGTGGGGTTCATACCAGCTGCGTCCCCGTCGCGAACCCTGGGTAATGCTAAGTGCTGGTGAGGCTTGATACTTTGAAAAATAAGTGCTTCACTACACGTTGAATTTATATGAACACCTCATAATTGAAATTTCATAAACTGCTTTTAGAAGAGAAAGCGCAGAAAGGGAAGTCCCGTACATCTACATGAGCATCCACGTTATTAAGTGTGATGGCTCAAAGGAGGTTAAATTCATTTATTGCAACTAGGTTCCGACAAAATATACGGCAAATTACTTCAGGTTCAATATAATAAAGTTGATAATTACCAATCAGTATCCCGAATGAGTAGGAGGTGCTATTCTACCTAATTACCTGAAATGCATCATCATTGATGAAGTGAGTATGATTGGAGCTGACACGTTGGAAAAAATACACACCTGACTTCAACAAATATTTCTTACAACAAATATTTCTTCAACAAATATTACTTTTAGAAATATAAATATCATTTTCTGTGGTCATTTCCGACAACTACCCCCAGTAAATGCCAGACCAGCTTATAAACCAAATCATAATACCATCGGTGGTGCAATTTTATGGCAATCACTTGATTACTTTCCACTAATACAGGTTGTGCGTCAAAGTGATTCTACATTCTCTACTATACTAACAAAGATTGGCAACGGCGAGAGTTTATTACAATCGGAGATCAATTTAATAGAGAGCCGTTTCCATAGTATTCAGTGGTACAAGGAAAATGTTCTAAATGCGATACGGCTATTTCATCAGAACACAGACGTCGATGAATACAATCGAAAAGCAATACAATCTGCTATAGAATGTGTATCACACGATGTAATCATTGGTTTTAGAAATCCTGCAGAATTAACCAATGCTAGAACCAAATTACATAAAATGAATGTTACTGAACCTGGTGGTCTTCCTTACATGTTAAGTCTCGCCGACGGATACCCATACATGATTATGACCAATATTGACGTAGAAGATGGATTGGTTAATGGCGCTATCGGTAAGCTAATGTACATCGGAAACATTGATAATGATCCACATCATTCTGTGGCCGAACCCAGTAACTCATCGAACTCAACTCAATCACCTCGTAATCTTCGATTGTGGCTTTACTTCGAACAGCAAAATATCGGACACAGAGCTAGAATCAAATGTCGCCCGCATGTTCTAGCTAAAAATTATATTTTACAACGTGATTGGACACCCATATCTACATACATAGGAGCAATTTCTCTCACGAAGACTATCAAATGCAAGCGAGTCCAATTTCCACTCGTTCCTGCTTGCGCCATCACTATTCATAAGTTGCAAGGTGCAACATTCAATGAGATTGTGTTTCAATACGACAAAAAACAACAAGCTCAACTTGTATATGTAGCTATGAGCCGAGTGACTTCAATCGATGGTTTATACATAACCAATACGCATAACGACTTCACTTTTTACCATGATCGAGGTAATTTATGTCCAGCCTTGAAAGAAATGAAAGATGAGTACATACGATTAGAGCAACATCATTTGAACACCGTGATGCATTCCGCTGAACTATTTTGCAGTGCATCGAACTCTGATCAATTCTTGAGTGATACCGCCTCCAATTCAACAAAACATATTGTTGTGGTCAACATAACCGTACAAAGTCTTTACGCTCGCAACACTGACATTGCTACTGATCCCATTCTTCAACATACCGAATATTTGATATGTAGTGAAACTTGGTTGAGTAATGCCGAACCACCGGTTGAAATTGCCGGTTTTATTTGTGAAACACGAAAGAATATATTAACAAATATCAAAAAACGATTAGCTGGTGGAGTGGCAATCTATAAAAACGTAAAGTGTTTGACAACATGTATGACAATATCTGATATCAGTCACCTCATCAATATTAAACAAAGTTCAATTGGAGATTTTACTTCAATCAAAGTGCTATTCAATAATAGAATACAATGTGTACTAGCAGCAATATATATCCATCCAGGAGTAGCCACGAACGAGATACAATTTTTTTTATTACAATCACTTCTTCGATACCCTGAATCGCTTAAAAAATTCATCCCAACAATGGAATCTGACAGATCCACACCAATAATTGTGTGCGGGGACTTTAATTGTAATATCATGCAAAATGAAACTTTGATGAATTTTATGAAAAAAGTATTCGATCTACAGTGTTATCAAGCTCAACCTACTACATTAGGCAATACATGTTTAGATTTAACGTTTACCCGTTATATAAATGTTGATCTCTTTCCGTATGTATCCTACATTATTATAAAGTAGGATCCGTAGTATCCGTATGTATCCAACATTATTATAAAGTAGGATACATACGGATAAATAAATTCATGTTAAGAAATTAATCAGTGTTTCTTTTTTTGTGTAATACCTCTAACAAAACACCTATAACAAAACCCTAATCAACGACATCCTTTACGGGCTATGTTGAAAGAGTCACCACTTAGACGTGTACACGTTTGATCATTTGGCTGTATCGAGGATACAGCAAACGAGGTTTTTTTTGTTTGTAGTTGAAAAATGAGCGTCCAATCTATTTTGGAAGGACAGTAAGGAACTATTTTATTGGATTCTTATCTGCAATCGTTCGTAGTTAGTTGTAGTTTTGAATTTTTTTCAATTCGAATCCAAATAAGTGGTCACTCGATTTTTGGAGCCCAACTAGAGTCTGATTGGTAGCTCCAGCCAAGGTAATATCGGATTCCTGTCTATAATCGTTTGTAGTTTTTTATAGTAGTCGCAGATTTTCAATTCAATGAAAGAAAAAGACGAATAGATTTTTTTTGAAATGGTATCGGAAAATTATTTTTCGATATCATTCAAAAATCAACTACAATCATTTGTAGTTGTTTATAATATTTTAAACTTTTCATTTCAATAGAAAAACGAACGGAATGGTTTTTATGAAATTGTATCGAAAAATCGTTTCTCTTCAAGGGCCTGAGAAAGATCAGATACGTAGAAGGATTCGTTTGTAGTTGTTCGTAGTTATTTATTTCATTTTTTTATTTATTATTTGTCATGTATACCCTACTCGGGTTTTTACAAGTTCCCTAATTTGCGGTTATCATGGGCCGACTTCCTCTCCAACCGTGTCGCATTGTACCCCAGGAGCTGTACGCCGTGCACAGACTCTCCTGGTGACCAAGGGAAACCATGGAAAACCTTTGTCGACACGAACGTCCATCGTCCGAGCATCATCGAGGAATGTTTTTCTACCATTTCTCCGATGATTCTCGGTGTCTAGACTACCGTTTGAAGGTTTCCGAAGGATTAAAAAATCCCTGCTCCAAGCCGGACTCGAACCCGCGCCTCACGGGTCCCGTCATCCGGCCGAGCGATTTAACCACTTCGGCCACCGTCGTCGGTTTGTTCGTAGTTATGAAGAAAATTACAAACAAAGAAAGATTCTCATTTGCAATCGTTTATAGTTGATAGTAGTTTTGAAATTTTTTCAATCCGAACGGTTGGTAGCTCCAGCCAAGGTGATATTGGATTCCTGTCTATAATCGTTTGTAGTTGTTTGTCGTAGTCGCAGATTTTCAATTCAATGAAAAAAAAGACGATAGATTTTTTGAAATGGTATCGGAAAATTATTTTTCGATATCATTCAAAATTCAACTACAATCATTTATAGTTGTTTATAGTATTTGAACCTTTTCATTTCAACAGAAAAACCAACGGAATGGTTTTTATGAAATTGTATCGAAATATCATTTTTCTTCAAGGGCCTGAGAAAGATCAGATACGTAGAAGGATTCGTTTGTAGTTGTTCGTAGTTGTGAAGAAAATTAGAAACAAAGAAAGATTCTTATTTGCAATCGTATATAGTTGATCGTAGTTTTTAAATTTTTTCAATCCGTACTCAAACAAGTGTCCAATCCATTTTGGGAAGACAGTTAGGAACTGCAATCATTTGCAGTTGATTGTAGTTTTGAAATTTTTTCAATCCGAATCCAAATAAGTGTTCACTCGATTTTTGGAGCCCAACAAGCGAGTGATTGGTAGCTCCAGTCAAGGTGATATCGGATTCCTGACTATAATCTATTGTAGTTGTTTGTAGTAGTCGCAGATTTTCATTTCAATGAAAAAAAAAGACTAATAGATTTTTTTGAAATGGTATCGGAAAATTATTTTTCGATATCATTCAAAAATAAACTGCAATTATTTGTAATTGTTTATAGTATTTGAAACTTTTCATTTCAATAGAAAAACGTACGGAATGGTTTTTATGAAATTGATCAGAAAGATCAGATACGTAGCAGGATTCGTTTGTAGTTGTCCGTAGTTGTGAAGAAAATTATAAACAAAGATTCTTATTTTCAATCGTTTATAGTTGATAGTAGTTTCGAAATTTTTTCAATCCGAATCTAAATAAGTGTTCCCTCGATTTTCGGAGCCTAACTAGGGAGTGATTGATAGCTCCAGCCAAGGTGATATCGAATTCCTGTCTATAATCGTTTGTAGTTTTTTGTAGTAGTTGCAGATTTTCAATTCAATAAAAGAAACAGACGAATAGATTTTTTTGAAAAGGTATCGGAAAATTATTTTTCAATATCATTCAAAAATCAACTACAATCATTTGTAGTTGTTTATAGTATTGTATTTGAAACTTTTCATTTCAATGGAAAAACGAACGGAATGGTTTCTATGAAATTGTATCGAAAGAGTATATTTCGATACAAGTGCGGTAAAGGGTTTTTTGGCTCGTGGAGGGTTTATAGCACGAGCCGAAGGCGAGTGATGTAATCCCACGAGCCGGAAAACACTTTTCCCACGAGTATCGAACGATTTTTTTCATCACAATGCGTGGGAAAGGGACTTTTAGGCACGCGGAGCGTGCCTGAAAAATCACTTTTCCGCACAGCGTGATGAAAAATCATTTTTGTTTGAGGGCCTGAGAACGATGAGATATGTAGAAAGATTCGTTTGTAGTTGTGTGCAGCTGTGGAGAAAATTAGAAACAAAGAGAGATTCTTATCTGCAATCGTTTGAAGTAATGTCTAGTATTTGAAAATTGTAATTCCAATGGGAAATAGAAGGGAATAGTTGTTATCAAATTGTATCGGAAAATCATTTCTCAGTAAGGGCCTGAGAAAAATTAGATACGTAGAAGGATTCGTTTATAGTTGTTCGTAGTGTTTAAAGAAATTAGAGAGAAAAACGATTCTTATCTGCAATTGTTTATAGTTGATAGTAGTTTCGAAATTTTCGCGATCTGAATTCAAACAAGCGTCCAATCCATTCTCGAAAGACAGTTAGGAACATATTTTATAGTTGAAGCTTAAGTGACATAGGATTCTTATCTGCAATCGTTTGTAGTTGATTATAGTTTTGAAATTCTTTCAATCCGAATTTAAATAAGCCTTCACTCGATTTTTGGAGCCGAACCGGAAACTGATTAATAACTATAGCCAAAATGACGGCGTATTCCTGTCTACACTCATTTGTCGTTGTTTGTAGTATTCACAGATTTTGAGTCCAATAAAAAGGACTAAATGTTGCTCATGATATGGTATCGTAAAATTGTTTTTCATTGAGGACCTGAGAAAAATTACACATGTAAGAGGATTTGTTTGTAGTGGTGAAAGAAATGGAATGAAAATCTTCGAATACTACAAACAACTACGAACGATTGTGGATAGGAATCCGATGTTGTTTTGGCTATAGCTATTAATCAGTTCCTAGTTGGGCTCCAAAAATCGACTGAAGGCTTATTTGAATTCGGATTGAAAAAATTTTAAAACTATAATCAACTACAAACGAGTACAAATGAGAATCCCATGTCACCCAAACTGCATCTATAAAGCAGTTCCTAACTGTCCTTCAAAAATGGATTGGACCCTAATTTAAATTCGGAATGAAAAAATTTCAAAACTACAATCAACTTTAAATGATTGCAGATGAGCATCTAATTTTCTTTCCATTTTTTTTCACCACTGCCAACAACTACACGCGATTGTAGTTGATTCTTGAAAAATCATTTTTCAATACGATTTAAAAAAACTATTCGCCTTTTATTTCCATTAGATTGAAAATTTGCGAATACTACAAACTACAAATGATTATAGACGGGAATCCGATATCACCTTGGCTATAGCTATGAATCACTTTCTCGTTGTACTCCAAAAACCGACCAAATGTTTATTTGAATTCGGATTGAAAAAAATCCAAAACTACAAACAACTACACATGATTGCAGATGAGAATTTCATTTCGTTTGAGCTGCAACTATAAAACAGTTCCTAACTGTCCGTCAAAAATGGATTGGACGCCTGTTTCAATTCGGATTGAGAAAATTTCAAAACTACCGACCATAAACGATTGCAGATAAGAATTGTTTTTTGTTCCTAATTTTTTAACCACTACAAATAACTACAAACGAATCCTTCTTCTACGTATCTGATATTTCTCAGGCCCTCGATGAGAAATTATTTTTCGATACAATTTAATAACAACCATTCCCTTCGATTTTTCATTGGACTGAACATTTTCAGATTCTACAAAGAACTACAAATGATTGTGGTTGATTCACGAATAGAATCGAACACTGATTTTTCGATACCATTAAAAAAACTATCTATCTTTTGTTGGACTGAGAATCTGCGTATACTACAAACAACTACAAACAATTGTCGACGGAAATCCGATATCATCTTGGCTGTGGCTACTAACCACCTACTAGTTGTACTCCAAAAATCGACTGAACGTTTATTTGAATTCGGATTGAAAAATTTTCAAAACTACAATCAACTACAAACGATTGCAGATGAGAATCCCATGTCACTTGAGCTGCAACTATAAAATAGTTTCTAGCTGTCATTCAGAAATGAATTGGACGCTCGTTTGAATTGCCATTCAAGAAATATCAAAACTACAAACAACTATGAACGATTTTCGATAAGAATCGTCTTTTTTCATCATAATTTTCTTCACCACTAGGAAGAACTACGAACGATTCTAGTTGATTGTTGAAGAATCATTTGTCGATACCTTATACAAAAAAAATTTTCTGTTTTTTTCATTGGACTGAAAATCCGCGAATACTACAAACCACTACAAACAATTGTAGGTAGGAATCCGATATCACCTTGGCTGTAACCATCCATCACTTCCTCGTTGTGTTTCAAAAACCGACCGAATGTTTATTTGGATTCAAATTGAAAAAATTTCAAAGCTACAGTCAACTATATGTAAACGATTGCAGATAAAAATCCCATGTGACTTGAGCTTCAACCACAAAAGAGTTCCTGTGTTTCAAAAATGGGTTGGACGGTTGTTTGAATTCGGATTAAAAAAATTTCAAAACTACAATTAACTACAAACGGTTGCAGATAAGAATCCAATGTTATTGAACCTGTAACTGTAAAATAGTTCCTAATTGTTTTTCAAAAATGAATAGGATATAATTTTTTTTTGTGAATTTTTGTGACACTACAAAAAACTACGAATAAATGGCATTGAGCATTTCATTTTTTTCACTAAATGACTAATGTTTTTTTCGTCCTACGATGACATTAGCTTTTCCCATTGTTCTCAACTTATCCATTCGATACTCAGCTCTATTTCATTTATTCACTTTTTCCATTTTCGTCACCACTACAAACAACTACAAACGATTCTACATATGAATCCGATGACATTTTGGCGATGCCTATCAATCAATTCCTACTTGGCGTTCAAAAATCGATTGAATGTTTATTTGAATTCGAATTGAAAAAACTTAAATTCTACAATCAACTACAAACGATCACAGATAAGAATCTAATGTTATTGAACCTATAACTGTTAAATAGTTCCTAATTCTCTTTCAAAAATGAATAGCATATAATTTTTTTTTTGTGAATTCTTGTGCCATCATAAAAAACTACAAATGAATGGCATTGAGCATTTCATCTTTTCACTAAATGACTAAGGTTTTTTTCGTCCTACGATGACATTAGCTTTTCCTAATGTTCTCAACTGATCCAATCGATATTCAGCCCTGTTTTATTTATTCATTTTTTCCATTTTTTTTCGCCACTACACACAACTACAAATGATTCTACATAGGAATCCGATGTCATTTTGGCGATGGCTATCAATCAATTCCTACCTGGCGTTCAAAAATCGATTGAATGCTTATTTAAATTCAGATTGAAAAAAACTTCAATTCTACAATCAACTACAAACGATCGCAAATACGAATCCAATGTCATTGAAGCTGTAACTATATAATAGTTCCTAACTGTCTTTCAAAAATGGATTGGACGCTTTTTTTCAACTACAAACAAAAAAAATTGAACTACAATCACGTGTAGGTCAAAATCTATCAGATACCAAATTTTTGTTACAATTCGTAAAAGTCGGGTGCCAACTTCACACAGCTATTATATTCCTCACTCTCTCAATAACTAGGAGGATATTCTAATTTCTGTAATGAGAAATAAGTAAAATTGCAGGAAACTTTTTCAAAAAGATGGAAATATCAAAGTGCCAACAAAATCTAAAATTGTATATACGACCTTCTCGCTTTAGGTGAGACATTTTTCTAACTTCATCAAAAGTAAAAGGTTGTTTCTCCATTGATTACTGTCCTCGAGATATTTCAATTTTTTGGGTTCTCTTTGATCGGTGTCCTAAAAGCAAAAGGTCGTATATGCTGGCGGATACGACCTTTTGCCGGAGAAGGCTATTTCTGGCATATACGACCTTTTACTTTTAAACGCGCTATATAAACAAAACTTTGAATAAAATTTTTTATTTACTCTGAACGAAAACTGTATTTTGTACTATTTAAAAAAAACCTATTCATTTCATTCAAATAAACTTTATTTGAATCAAATAAATAATTTCCCTAGGTACAGGCAATGTTCTGCGAAAAAATCTGGTGGGACGCCTGAGAAATTTATTAGGGAAAATGCTGGTGGGACTCCCAAATAATATCCTGGGGAAAATCATTTGACCACTCCTAGGAAATGTCCTCGAAAAAATCGTGATGGGGTACCTAAAAGAAATCCTGTGAAATGTCCTGCAAATAATACTGGTGTGGTAAATCGGAAATTTCCTGGGTAAAATTCCGATTGAACTCCTTGCAAAATGATCTGGACCGAATACTAGGCTAAATGTTCCGGGAAAAATCATGTTGGTACTACTTAAAGGAGTGATAAAAAATATTCAGGCATTTCTTCATAGAACAATGCATTTTTTTTTTATTGAAGCATTCAAACCTACAGGTTTACTCTGCTAAAAGAAAGAAAAAGATTATATATACATAATATATAAGGAGAACAATTCATTCATGGAATAAAAATGAAGAGTCACAGGATATTTGTAGTTACTACTTCTTTCAGCCCCAACAGAATTCCTCTCCATAGAATTTCCCAGTAGGAATTTCCACCACCAAGATTTTCCAAGGACATTTTTTTCTCACGTATGTTTCAGATTATCTCTCTAAGGAGAGTTCACTTGAGCTTGAGAACTCGGGCTTGGACCGAAAAGTAGATCTTGGCGTAAATAACAGAATTACCTCTCTATCTCTACCTCTACCTCTCTACATTTCATCATTCCTCGCATTTTCACAACTGTATAGAAATTCTTAATTGATGTTCATCCCATGAATGGAGTATTTTACAAGAAAATACTAAAAATCTCTTCCTTAAGCTAATAAAATTCACTGCAAAACAAACGGTTATTTTCTGAGAAAATATCTGAACTTCTTCGTTTGAGTGATAATTATCGTATAATTTCCAATTTCTCTAGATTTGATTATTAAATTCAGATTATACAGTGAATATTCAAACCAAAAGGTTTAGGCTAATTTTTCTAAAAACCTATTTTGTAAATAATTTCATAAAATAGAAGGAAGATTTTTCAACATTTTTTCCTAGGAGATTCCATTCATGTCATGGGATAAAAATTAAGAATCAACAGCATATTTGATGCCCGGTGGCTTGGCGCAGTGGGTAAGTTCGTTGCCTTACATGCGAAAGGTTCTGAGTTCAAAACCCGGCTGGGGAGAATGGTGCGATCTTACCATTTAAAGTCTTGATCATCATCGCAGCAAACCCTAACTGGGTCAAAGCGATGTAAAATAACGATTGAAAAAAACACCATATTTGGAAGTATTACGTTCATGAGCCCCAACAAAATTACTCCTGGGATATTTTGCTCTACCAGGATTTCTCCAAAAACATTTCCCATGAGTTCTAGATTTTCGGATTTTACCTAGGATTTTTTTTCCAAAATATTTCAAATTATCTCGCCAGGACTCTCATTCAAGCTTTTTTCGTTCTCTTGGTATCTCAATGCTCATCGGTTGTAATGACATTCATATCAATCCTCAGACTCCCAGAATTTTGTCATTCATCGGAGTTCTGAAATGGTCTATACATATATATGGATAACTGAGGGTTCTTATACATATGTAGCATCTTTTGTACCATCCATTCGTATATATAAATGTCCCTCACTCACCCGTGAATGGGCTGGTATGTGGCGATGAGGAGGGTACGAGTGAGAGAGGACAAACGGTGGGGGAGGGGATGGAGTTTGCTCTAGGCCGATGAACGCGTTACGAGGCTGATGCTGCGGACTGCATTCAGAGCATCAAGTCCCCGATGAAAAGGCGTTCTGGCTTCTGAATATATTCCAATTAAAAAGTCGGAGCTTCGTTACACTCCGTCCTCTACCCTCACGTATACGCACACAGTATGCTAGATTTTTTATTTGGGCTTCGTCCTTCCAACCCCTTCTCCTCTCCGCAACCCATCATTGGTGGTGCGCGCGCCGTCGCTCCATCCCCATATCAAGCACGTTCCTTTTCCATCTTTTGTGGAGTTCAGTTTCCCCTCAGTTAGCAGACTGTACTTTTTTTTTCAAATTTTATGATTTATTCTTTTGCGATTTGTGGTTTCAGAAATATTACAATATCGTTGGGTCAAATATCATCTATAATTTCTATTATTGTTTCGATGTAATTGCATTTTGTAAATGATCATTTCATTTACTAAATGAGGATTCATTGATAATCCAACAATAGAGTGCTGCCGAAAAATTATAGAATTCCCACAAATGCTTGGGTCACAATGTCTCATCAGTTAAGTCGTTGAGCCGGGAAAAGAAGTCTAGCGCGTGCCTAAGTGTCTCCAAAGTATAATCCTTACGCGTGCGATTTGTATTGAATGTCTTTACGTTTTTATTTTTTGAGTTCTCATTTTGTTTTCGTGACAATACAATGCACGTGGCGAGTCAAGTATATAATATGCGAAACCACTTCTACAACTGAACTGGCACCACAGGGTGCCATCCGACCCCTTTGCAATTGTAATGATCATTTTCGTAGGTTTTTCTTCTGGATCAGATCATTTCTGTTTTTGGGGATGAAGTATAATCATATTTCCTAGAAAATTCTTTCCTTTTTGGTAGTCAATATATGAAGAAAATCAATTATGGCAATTAGTTTGGATTACTTTCTAATGATACGATAAATTGATACAAAACGTACACGTGGCAATTCATATAGTAATGCAATTATTTCCGATTTAATAACTCTGTAGGCAATTGATAATAGTCAAGTAGCCAATTTTACGCTGGTATCAATTTTGCTCAATTATCCAACAAAAAAATCTCCCGCTGCAAAATTCTGCGAAGAATGGACGTATCATCAATAATTACATGAAAATAACAAAGATGAATGGAACCGAAGATTCTTGTGAATGAATTCGCTATTTACTGAAGAAACGAGATTCCATTTAACAGCCTGAATCAAAGAAAACTTTTATGTTCCGGAGACGATCGAACTTAACGAACACGTATGAAAAAATTTGAGAGATACTTCTTCCAATCCAAGTCTCAGCCAACAGAATAGCACCATTTCACGTTACGTATTACAACCTACATGGTATTCAAATACTTATTTGTGGCCATCGGACTCTGGCCAATCAAAGCGAAATATTCGATGCTATGAAGTTCATCCAACAACAAAAAATTGTAACAGATATTATTTAACGCTCAAGAAAATTTGTTCGTGCAGATACAAAGTACCCAGTAAATTGATGACTTCCATAAATCTAGGCAAACGTGTATGTGCTCCCAAGAACATAAAATGACAAGGTCCTGAGTGGTTATTTCGTTCCCCTGATCCTCGACCGATAGAAGCATTGTATTCGAACAAATAATCAACAATACCGTTATTGGCACATTAAGGGTGTCAATCATGTTTGATAAAAAAAAGTACATTTTTTTGCTTTCCTTTTACTAACAGAGAAAATGGTAGATTATATGATGAGGCGTTTGTGAGCCTTGCACGTATGAAAAAATCGTATAGAAATTTTCTATACGACTTGCGTATAGAATTTCTATAGGATTTTCGTATATGATATTCGGATATTTCTATACGGACATTTTTTATACAAATTATTTCTATACGATTTCTATAGGTTTGATCCTATACGACCCACTGCCCCATATATAGAAACATTTCGTATGGAGTTGTGACATTTCTCTACGTTTTTCTCTGGAGCGTTTAGACATCTTTCGTATGAAACAGAAAAGTTATGTAAAAATTTATGTATAGAAATAATTCGTATAGAAACTATTCGTATAGAAATATCCGAATATCAGAAACGGAAATCCTATAGAATTTCTGTACACAATCCGTATAGAAAATTTCTATACGATTTTTTCATACATGTGCAGCCTTCGGCAAACCTCGTTTCTGACTTACAAACGTCTCGTGCTGCTAACTTTTCACTCCTCACAATCCGAGACCATCGGCACAAATGCCATAATCTATTTTTTATCACGAAGTCCCGCTAAGGGATGAATGGATGCGAGCGCAGAAGCGGGGTGTAGGGCTCACAGCCTGCACTGAGAGGCATTGGGGGGGAGGAGCGAAATCCCCCGTCACAAAAAAAACAAATACACAAAAGAAGAAGAAATGAAAAAGTTCACATAATTCAATTTTGGATTCATTTGTTTCTCAGGATACAATCCAAGAAAAAATTTTAAAAATTTCATCACAAAAAAAATCTCAAGATAATGAGTTACATAGAAAAATTATATCCATAAACTTTTTTCAATCAATAAATATATATTAAAATATACACTGCAGAGTTGTATAAAAATGTAGAACTATGAAACCAACTTCAATGGATGCATTGATTATTTATCTCGTCCCATAAGGAGCTGTATCTCTTTAAATTCATCAGCGTCGATTATATCGTGATGGCAGTGTGAAAAAAACGCCCAATGTCAAGGGGTCAAGAAAATCAATGAACGCCTCTATCAGTTCCAAAAAACGATGGCAAAAATATATCAACTGTTTTGGTGATTGTTATAACATTCAAAAGTAAATTCATGAAAGAAAAACTTGAAAACTTGAAAACCCGAGTAGAAATTTTGTCAGGCTGGCCTTTTGGCAGGGAAGGCTCTGTTTCTGCATCAATACGGTATACCTAAATAAATTATAAAGTTCAAGCCGGCCGGCCTGATAATGGCCAAGTCAGGGCCTTTTGAGTGCACCGTGATAGAAAACAATTAAAATTGCATCCGGCATGTCTGATGAGAGCAATTCCAGGGCCTTTTTCAGTCTGTCTTAATTGAACACGAGTGCTCGTTAAGCATACCGAATATGGGCTACTCGATCCGGCCATGATCAGGATCGGGTAAGGTAGGCAGAGAATCCTTAACTTCGAAAATCTTATAAGTTCAGTAAGGCGAACCTCATCTGGCCAGGATCAGGTCCGGGTAAGGCATGCCGTACGGGACTTAGAAAAATTTTCACTAAGCAAAGAGTCGGGGCGGAAATGATCAAGGGGGATGGGTCGAAGTGGAGGGAGGATGATTTTCAGAAAAATTATACTAATTGATATTATTGTGGATTCAGTTCAATACTACAATTTTATTGGAAGTATCATTGACATACACAAAACAAATGACCATTTATAAGAATGACACGGTGGTCGAAGAGGTAGGGTATAGAACTGCAGTGACAGCGTTCGGACGCACGAATACACAAGTGCCGCGCTAACATATCTCTCTGCACCGTAGCGCACCACAATATTACCCACACAAAATTTGTGTCGCCAACTTTTAGAGTGACTAAACACAGCTATAAATAAACGCACAGCCTTATTTCCGTAAACTTTTAGTACCTCGGCAAGTTGCCGAAGTACTTAAACCAAGCTGAAAAATTAATACAAATACCACGACAATGAGTATTCGTGGAAGAAGAAGGGGTATTGGTATGTCTCAACAAGAGAAATTCACTCCGAGAAAAACGAAAAACACCAACGATAATGCAACTTTTACATCCGAAAATCCCGGTAACATACTTGAACCAAGTGTCACTGACGCACGTCTACAAAAAGAATACAGAGAAGTTCAAGGACTCTATGGGAAGAAAACCTCAAAAAATCCCACCAGTGCATCTAATAACTCTAACAAATGACCCAAATAAAATCAAAATAATATTGAGTCACTTGGAAGTTCCCAGAATATCAACGTCAATCCCGCGAATACTCTAACGGATTCCGAGACCCAGGAGCCCTGGCATACACTGAAAAAGGAGAAGCCATCACCCAACGCAAGTGTTAAAAACAAACCTCTCCTCCCTGAGATGGTCGACAATAACAGATACGAAGCACTGACGACAGATAGCGAGGACTTCGAGAGTGAAACGGAGCAACAAAGCGTTCCCACTGGCCCGCAAAACTAACAGACGACCCAGAGAGCTGGCGGTCAACGAGCCGCCTCTTGAAAGAGATGGCAGAGCTATTACTTAATTAAAACGACGAGGTAAAGAATGAATTTCATCTAACGCAGCCCAAAGGCTCGAACTACGTAACAATTTTCACGAAAGATATCATATTGTTCAATGTATTCAAAGAGTTACTCAAAAAAGAGAATATCTAATTTTGCCCATATACTCCGAAAGTTGATAAATTAAAAACTATTATCTCAAGATGTTTCTATGGAGATTTCACGGATGATGAAATTTTAAAAGAGCTTAAAAATTTAAACTTAAACGGTGTCGAGAGCCTACAAGTAATAAAAATAGTTTTTAATAAAAAAACTAATTATGTTGGTTATTTTGTTCAAACATCAAGCAAGTCAATACTAGCAGAATTAACAAAGATAAAAGTACTTCTCTATCAAAAGATACGCTGGAAGCCCCTTCGAAAAAACAGCCTTTTCCAATGCAAAGAATGCCAGAGGTTGGGTCATTCTAATGGTAATTGCTCTCTGACATATCGTTGTGTTCAATGTAGTGGGGCATCCTAAAGATTCTGACAAGAATTTACTGGAATGTGCTAATTGCCAACTCAATGGGCCCCCGCCAATTATAAAGGTTGTCCTTATTACAAGAGTGCATTGGAAATTATTAAAGAAGATTGACAAATTTTGAAACAAAAAGAAAATGATAAAATTCAAATACTAAATTAATTTAAAGCTGAGGAGGCCCCTCCCCCTTAGGTGGCACGCCTTCAAAAAAATATCGTCTGTGCTGCTACAAAAAATCTCAGTCAAATTACTGAACACGTTAAGATGAACAAAAAAAATATTGCATTAATCTTAAATCACCTCAAGATTAATGACTGTGATGGGAACTGACTACACCCCAAATAACGACAGTTCCGCCAACTCATTAATAATGCAGGGCCTTAATATAATATCCATTAACGTTAATTCATTGGTCAAACAAAAAAAGAGATTTCATTTTATTTTTTATTTATTTAGTAATGCTTGAGGATACAGAGTCCCTTTGCTTAGGGAAATATTATACAATTATTTGTTTAGATAACTTATGAACAGTTTTCCTTTTCGCGCTGTACATCGGTTTAATATAATTTTAGTTTTAACATGAGTAACTTAACAAGTTAGTGACAGTTCACAGCGTCTTCTCTTACTCCCCTATAGGTGGCTTCTACAACTAATAGGTGCTCATCCATATTTTGTTTGTCAGCTAGCTGCGAATTTTCCTCTTTTATTTGCTGCATTGATTTCAGCAAAATGTTTTCATTTTCCTTGATGATTTCTTCCGTGTGTCCCAGTTGGAAGAGTGTTGAGATGACAATCTCTGTCACATTTTACAAAGAAGTTACAGAAGCTTTTGGCATTATGTAAATCACAACTAGATAGAAAATCAATAAGTTGTTAATAATCCAAGTGTGATATAGACGACCCTGAGAAAAACTCAATTCTAAGATCATTAAACATATTGAAGCGAGTAATAAGATGTTCCAGGTTATCAGGCTCGCCTAGATCACTATTTAGGCAATTTTTCCTAGGTTCGAACTCAATTTTTTCTTTTGACATATAGAAAGTGCATTGGCAAACGTTGGCGAGTCTGCCTTGAGCTAGGATCCGTTTTGTGAAAAGGGGGAGGTCTTGGCAAAGGTAGAAGGCGGGGTGGTTGTCATATTGGAAAATATGTGGAATGTTAATTTGGCAGGATTTTGACACTCTCCAACGTTGAATATCTCTATTAATAAGAATAGTTCTAAATCTATCAAATATTTCTGTGGTTCTTGCTTTCCAAATATTAAAATCAGAACAATTCAAGAGGTCAGATGCTTCTGTTATGATAAGAAAATTTTTCAACTTCGCCGCCCAGTTGTCGTTTTTATCACAGTAGGGTAAGTTTGCGTACTTAATTAATTGCATAAGGCAGATCTTTGGTAGAAAGTTTTCATGTTTACCCATCATCTTAATAAACCAATCCCAAGTTAATTTCATAATTTTATATTCCAATTGGATTATGTTTAGTTCAAGACGTATCACCCAACCGGGTGTACACCTGGATAGATACAAGAGTCTTTTAAAGAAACTTAATTGACTTTTCTCTAGGTCCACTCCGTGCTGTAACCGCTATGCAGGGACAGCATAGAGAAGAGTAGATGTAACCATGCTGTTATAGAAAGTAGTGAAACATTCCCAGGCACTAGCATCCACTCGAGTGAGTCCGGATACAGTTGCACTTGTGGCAGCTTTTGCCTTAGCAATTGCGACCAGCGCAATGGAGCCTCCCAGTGCAGACCTAGATAATGGGACACCAAGATAGGTGTAGTTATGAACTATATCAATCCGCGCGTCTTTATATTGAGTAAATTTCTTTATATAATAAGTTTTTTGGCTCTACCAGCTTTCTTAAATGTCATTATTTTCGTTTTCGGAACATTCACACAAAGGCCGTTTAGATCACAATATTCAGCAAGAATTCTTAATTTAATTTGTAAGTCTATATGAGACTCTGCGAGGATAACAGTATCATCAGCGTATAAAATCATTAGTATATTATCTAATCCGTTAACATTAACTCCTCTGAGTCCTTTATCTCTAAAGAAAAGTTCGAAATCAGAGATGAATAAGGAGAAGAGGAGGGAACTTAGGGTGTCCCCCTGCAGCACCCTCTCCGTCACCTCAAATTCATCCGAGAAATTATTGGCTGACTTAATTTAGACACATGCTTTATCATAGAGTAATTTGATCACTCTTGTTAACTTAGAATTAACCTTGATTTTTTTAAGTTTAAACCACAACAGGTCATGAAGAATGGAGTTGAACGCTCGGCGGAAGTCAACAAATATCACATAGACTTCACGTTTCGGCAGGCAAAATTGAAGGTGAAGTGCCGAGAGCAAGGTAAAAATTGCCTCAGCGCAACCTCTCCCCCTTCGGAAGCCGAATTGTCATTCTGGAAGGATATTGTTCTCTTCCGCTCAGCGTTCAAGGCGGGTTTTTATGATAAAGGTGAAGAGCTTGGTAATGTGATCATTATGATCATCTTTTTTGAATATCATAGAGAGGGCTACTTTGGCCGAGTTAGAAGGACAGGTTTCAGATGTTAAAATGATATTGAATAGATGAAGGAGATAGACCAGTCAACTATCAGGGAGTGCTTTATAAAACTCATTGGCAATTTGATCGGGCCCAGTAGCTTTGCCATTTTGCTTCCGAATGGAAGCATTGCAATCGTTCGATTTTCACATTTTCTAATTTTGCTTGGAAATGATGCAGAATAGTCTGAAACGTAAACATACGAAGTTTGGGGACCATGTCTGTGCGTGACACAGTCCAGTCGGTGGTCATTTTTTCGTAAATTTGATAATTAAACGGAAAAAATCATTTTAAAAAGTTTGAAATTTTTTCACTTAATTGGTATAACTTGAGACTAACTCCGTGCCAAAGTTCAGCTTAATCCATCCATTAGTTTTTGAGCAATATCCATTCGTTTTTTAACTTTTTCTCGCAAATATCTCGGAAAATATTCAACCGATTTCAATCATTTTTTCTTCAAAATATTTGGCATTATGTCCTCTATCGAAATCAATCAAAACATATATACCCAGTCATACAAAGTTTTTGAAATATTTGGATTTTTCTGTTTTCGACTTGAAATCCTCGCGCTCTAACTTGAGTAAAAATTGAGATATCGACTTGACATTTGGCATGAAGCTGTCTCTTATCGACGCAAGTACCGGTATGGAAGATGGGCTTAATCGGTCAATTAGTTTCGGAGATATTCAACTTTGTACGTAAACCTAATGTCTTAAATCTCAATAACGAGTCGACCTGTTAGAATTGGGAGGTTTTTTGAACTCTGGGGATTTTTAATACCGTGCAACGGCTAGGGGAGTATTCCTTTTCCCCCACTCATGTAGACTCCAGATGTTCGTTGGTTGGTTAGGAAAAAAATGGTGGCCACACCACAACCAAAAACTACGCTGTAAAACAATAATCCTATGAATAAAATTAATATGTTAAGTTGAATTCTCTTACAGTTTTCCAACTGTTCTAAGGTCATTGGCACGTACTGCTGTGTCGGACCGTGCACTACCAGGACCTCACTCGTTGTCTCTACGTATGAGTGATACTCATTCGACGACCGCACAGGAATCCCATGTGTCAGCATAACGTCGCACGCTTGGAAGTCCACCAGTGGTACTTCCGTCAAAGTGAAAATTCTCGTACCGAATGCAAAAATACTCATGGTTGAAACTTCTTATAATTTATGCAGTCCACTCTCTCTTATCTCGAAGGGATAACTCAATCCGTTCGGTAATTTTGCCGTGCATAGAAGAGCGACTAGCCTAGTCTCCGTGAAAACTCCGGTATCCAATATCAGCCTTTTGGAACCCAACAGGAGTTTTTTTAATTTTCACAGCGTCTTCTCTTACTCCCCTATAGGTGGCTTCTAGGACTAATAGGTGCTCATCCATATTTTGTTTGTCAGCTAGCTGCGAATTTTCCTCTTTTATTTGCTGCATTGATTTCAGCAAAATGTTTTCATTTTCCTTAATGATTTCTTCCGTGTGTCCCAGTTGGAAGAGTGTTGAGATGACAATCTCCAGTTGCTTCCTGGAGCTATCCAAAATCCCCTTGACTCAATTTTCTAGGTGTGTAAGCCTTTCAAATATTTCGTGGGCATCCTGAGCATCCACAGTCCTGAATAGTGACTTGGCAACAGTGCCTAAACCATCTATAAGGTCTCGACGTTTTTTTTGATGACGTCTCTTGTTTCCGCGAAATCATTGATCCACTGGTCCACGATGAGTCGGAAATTAGTTCCCCATGGACCTGATCTTGCACAAAGCTCTTTTGTGGTGTAACGTGACATTTTCGTATGGGGGTTAAAAATGCCTATTACTTTCGCCCTTCTTCCCCTTCATCTAGTTAAACTCAAAATGTAAAAAATCTATGGGCGCCACGTAATTTTTAGCCGGAATTACCAAACCGGAAGAATCTACAAAATCAATTCTAATTAATTACAAAACCTCAAAAATTTACTCAAAAAGGGAGAAAACTAGATTTCTGGGGAATGGTAACGGTCCTTGGTTCGCTCAGTGTGCTAGGTTGTCGAGAGAGGGGTGGATTTCAGGTGGAGACGGGTATTGGGTGGTCAAAACTACAAAAAAAAGAGAAGAAATCGACATCGTCCTTACGTGATTCACTATTGAAATTTGAAACATTACTAATGTACATGGATTTCTCTTCGCATTGATCTTACCAAAAAAAAAAGATACTTAACAATACTGATTGAATAGCAATAAAAAATTAAATTGGAAATGATCCCTTGAATTTTACTATGTAATGGAGAAATAATATTTTGTCGATTAACTCGACCACAAGTGAGGTCATCAAATCTCTCATACCATAATATATAAGAAAAATTATCGATTAATCCCGAAATACTCGAGAATGTCGAGAAATGGAGGGAAAGGTATGCGAATCCGCGTGAGAGTGAGAGAGCGAGAAAATGAACTCACCAGTGCACGCATAGTGTACGGCGGAAGGAAATAAAAACTAGCTAAAACTAAACTCGCCGTAGCGGACAATCGGTAGAGTAAATTTTCAAAAACCCATAGCCAACTTGCTCGGGAAAGTCTAGCGAAGTCCATGAAACCAAAATTATAATTTTGGGATCATTGGGAGCCACTCCGGATTAGTTATATCCGGAGGGAAATTTAAACGGGGGAACCGCGAGAGGAAAAACTCTACGCAATTTATACGTAGGGGAAACAGAGATACTCCTCGCCATAGGAGCGAGGAAGAAGGAAATAGCTCACGTCGAAAATCATCCGATTTCGACTGGGAAAAGACGCAGGAATTCCACTACCGAACAGACACACTCGCTGAACCCGAAAATCATCTCAAAAGATGATTGGGATAAACCGGAAGGGGTGAGAACTCGGTACCGACCCGATTTGGGTGGAATATCCGTTCCAAAAATCGGAAGGACCCGCGGATAAATATCCGGGATAAGGGATAATGCCCAAAAAATTGCCAAATTCGAACCAACAAATATGACTAAAGGGTGATCAACCCCTGCACGTGGCTGAGGGCCACGCGAGGGATACCGCCATGAAGGGGAAACGACGCCATTCGAAAATGGCTCGAAATTAGGGGGAAAATACCACAAAACTCACTGTTTTTTTATGTTTAACGGTCCTTTTCCCTTTTCGGACCATCCTGGATCCTTGCAGCTTCACAATAATCCAGATTGCGCAGTTGAGTTGTGTAGGTACACAGAAGTTCACACGCGACTACTTATTGAGGACGGTCAACGCGGAACTGATTTCGAAGGTCAGTGCTGCGGCACACCGGACCCTCGGGACTTCCGACCAACCACGCTGAGCGCTCATTGGTGGAGATAGTGTCTCCTCAAAGTCGTAACCTCTGAGGGAGCCACCGAATGAATTCGGGGATATTCGAATGCGTAAATTCAAATAAAAAAAATAAAATCCAATTAATTCCTAACAATTATTTTTAGAGCGGATGGAGGCTCTATCGATTCTAAAAATTTAAGATGCATCTCACGGATCAAATCTCCGGGATTTACGAGGCAAAATTAATAATGAATTACTAATAATTATTTTACACAAAAAAAAATAGAATAAACGTTCCCCCCGAAACTCTAAGGCAACCTGGCAATTCACTGAGATTAAGGGTTGGGTTTACCTTAAGTGACCTTCCAACAAAACTCAGAAAAAGACCCATTTTACCCCGTAATACCCCACTAAAATTCTGGAGCGCTAATATTTCAATTAATCCTATATGATTTCCGCGAGAGTTATAAAAGGGTTATTCCCACAAAAAGACCGGATGACTCTAAATATACGGGCCCTCAAAAAGTATTTATCGATCATGAACTAATCAACAATTACCACACCGGAGTGGGAAAATAATAAGCCGAAAATTTTCCATCAGATTGGGAAAACGAAACTCAAAACGTCTCCGTCGGAATGGGAAAACTAAACTCAAAAATTCTCTATCGCAATGGGAAAACTAAACTCCAGAATTCTCCATCGGGATGGGAAAACTAAACTTAAAAATCCTTCATCGGAATGGGAAATTGACGCTCAAAAACTCCACCGGAGTGGGAAACAAAAATCTCTCTCTCTCTCACCCTAATTAATTGATCACGGATAGACTTTTTCTGTCGTAGGGTAGTTGTGTTCAGGTCTCGGTGGTGTTCCTAGCGGACATCCCCACATGTTCGTTATAGTGTGAATCAGATGTTCTTGAAGTTGGTCAGCTCTCGCTAGCCACGGTGAGACATCTGTACTGGCAGCTATGGACCAAACCTGGGTACTGAGATACATTTTCCCAATTGGCTCAAAATAAATTCCAGGCATGTGAACGAATCTTTCGATTGCATGCACCTCGTCCCCCCGCACTTGAGCCATCATGCCTCCTAGCATGAGCAACGTAGAAAACAAAAATGCTGATTTCAAGAGTTTTGAGAAATCGAAGGCTCTTGAACTTGGTGAACACGTCGACACTAGGCGACGTGGACTTCGTTGTTGGCTCGTTGGTGGCCATCTTTGTTGACGCTGAACCCTCGAATACAAAAACGTGGTGCGCCCCAAAGTTTTCACAGTTCCCTCCGCGACTTCATTCGAACAAGTCAACAAGAAAACTGCAAACATGGATTTAAGAAGGTGCTCCAAGTGCAACAAGTTGGTACATCTTGCCCGCAACTGCCCATCAGCTTGTCTCCATTGTGGTGCCAACGGAGGACATTTCTCTTGTGATCGTCCTCGTGGTGCCTGTGCTAGTGCTGCTGGTGCCTCGACGTCCAGCGCTGCAATATCGCCTCGAAGAGACCAATCTAACCCCCGGACTTGGACTTGGAGAGGCCGAAACAATTCTCGTCGCCTCAGTGCTCGACTTGTCAGAGCTCGACGTGCCAGAGCTGTGAGATCTGATAGACACCCATACCGGCGCAACGCCGTCGACGCGTTCATGTTTGAATTCATGGTGAGTAATTTAATTCTTCCCCTTTCCTCTCCAGATTTTCCTGTCTCCCAGTGTCTAATAGTTTTACCCCTGTCTGTTGCAGGTTTCCTCTTTCGCGTATCATCACGAATACGTTCATCATGGATACCGAAACTTTGTTGCTCGAATGAGGGCCCGTGGTCGAGTGGACAGAAACGCCCCGTGGGACCTGCCAGTACTTGGAGACGACGTTGAGGACATTTTCAACCTTCGTCTTTTTTTCGGTGAGACTCCCGTCCCACAGCCCTATCACGTACCACAGTGGCTGCAACGTTCCGAGACTGTCTGTCCCCAGTGCAAAGACTATGTGTTCTCGAATCCAACACATTCCTATCTTGGCTGGGATTGGCTCCTTCGTTACCCCGACCTCACACATGAACACCCTCTGGCCGAAGAATTCAAACAATAAGTTCATTATAAATTTATAAACCAAATGTAAGTTTTGATTTTCCCCCCAAATAAATATGTTCCAATTTCCGTAAGAAATTTGTTTCTGTGTCCGAGGCTTGGGTCCATAGAGTCATGCGATTATAAATGGACGCAGTCTATTGACATGGACCCTCTGAGTTCTTTTTTTGTTGCCATATCTGATCGTATCATTTACATCAGAATTCCTTTCGATTATCTCGTACAATCAATTCAGTGTCAATTCAGGGTTATGATAATTTCTTCGATCGTGCTCGTCGCAAAACTTCATTTTTCAGCAGCACTTTGTCGCCAACATTGAATTATATCTCCTCAGAATTTTTGTCATATTGGATTTTTAACTTTTCTTGTCCTGCGTCAAGTTTCTCCTTTGCCTCTTGATGTGCCACTCGCAATCTCTCTCGAAGTTCTTGCGCAAAATCATAATAGCAATATGTCAGACATGGGGGCTGTTTGACGACTGTCGGTAATTCAGCACGTCTACTAAACATCAGCTCAAATGGCGTCATTTTAGTCGCCGAATGAGGAGTCATATTGTATGCAATCATTGCATACGGCAGCCATGTACTTCAATCTGTCTGATCCCCTACGATGAAGCCCCTCAGGTACTCAGCGAGAGTGCGATGAGATCTCTCAACAATTCCGTTTGTCTGTGGATGATACGCCGTGATCTGTATTTTTTTTATTTTTAATAATTCACAGACATTCTTAAAAATTTCTCAAACAAAATTTGGCCCCTGATCCGTAAGTAATTTTCATGGCATTCCATATTCGCACACGATTTTTCAGCGAACGCGCGACCAATCGTATTGGCTTCTTGGTCGGGAATTGGAATTGCTCTGCTGAATTTAGTCAGGGTGTCCTGGAACGTAAGAATATATTTATTCCCCACATCCGTGATCGGTAATGGATCAATAATGTCCATAGCACACTGCTCGAACGCCTCTTCCCCACTCTCCCCGATGACCATTGGCACCTTCGTTGCTTTTCCTAGTTTATTTAGCTGGCATTCCTCACAGATCGCCACGAATTTTTCGACATCTCCTTTCATCCCTTTCCATTGATATTTTTCCCGAAACTTTGCGTACATCCATTTTGCCCCGGGATGTCCCGCAATCGGTGTGTCATGGTATTCTTGCAGAATATCCATTCTTTCATTATCAGCTGGTGTGATAACTTCGTTGTTGACCGAGTGCCCCACTGTGCCAGTCAACTCTGGTTTCGCCTGAGCTCGGGTTACCACGTTGATACGACTGAGCGCATCGGCGTTGGTATTTAACTTCCCGGCCTTATGAACGAACTCGTAATCATACTCCTCCAGGAATATACGCCAATGAATGAGTCGTGACCCTGGATTCTTGACGTTAAATATCCACTTCAAAGGCCTGTGTTCCGTTACGACGATGAATTTTCTCCCGTAAAGGTAAGGGCGGAAATGTTTCACACCCCAAACCACAGCCAATAATTGTTTTTCTATTGTGCTATAGTTCTGCTCAGCCTTATTCAAGGTTCAACTGGCGTAAGCAATAGGCAAATCTTTACCTATCTCTCCTTGCGATAGTATAGCCCCTATCGCTTTGTTTGAAGCATCCGTCGTCAAGAGGAAAGTTTTTCCAAAATCTGGATACTGCAGGATCGGCGCTGTAGTCAGGGCCTCTTTCAGGCCTTTAACTTCAGACTTCTCTCTCTTCCCCCATATCCAAGGAACGTCTTTTTTTTAGCAGTTCAGTGAGGGCTTTAGTAATTTTTGAAAAATCTTTTATGAATTTTCGATAATACCCGGCTAAACCAAGGAAGGACATCACTTCCTTTTCGTTCTGCGGCTCTGGGAAGCCTGAAACTGCCTCTATTTTGATAGGGTCAGCCTTAATACCATCCGAAGTAATGATATGCCCCAGATAAACAACTTATACGTCGGTAATTCCGAAAATGTATGGACTTCGTAAGGTTCACAAGGAGGGCTGCAAGCTGAGACCAGTGGTGAGCTGCAGAGGGCCCCCCCGTTATAAGATCGCAAAGTACTTGCACCGACTGCTATCCAAGGTGCAAGAGAAGTCGCAGTTCAGTATAAAGAACTCGAAAGAATTTGTGGATTTTGTGGAGGGGAATAGGCTTCTTGAGGGTTATGAATTGGTATCGTTGGATGTCGTTTCTCTGTTTACGAACATCCCAAAAGAGCTGGTGCTCACTATCATCGAGAAGAATTGGGAGATTTGGTCATCGTTGATCCCTGCCCCAAAGGATGTTGTCGTTCAGTTGGTTCAGTTCTGTTTTGAGGTGAGTTATTTCGTGTTTGATTCAGAAATTCACAATCAAATTGATGGCAGCATCATGGGGAATCCTGCCAGCCCGATTTTAGCCAGTCTGGTGATGGATCATGTGCTATCGAAGGTGCTGGAGAAAATACCGGTTCGGATATCTTGGGTCAAGTTGTATGTTGACGATACACTCCTTGCGGTACCTACGGAGGCAGTGGAGGCGATCAGGGAGGCATTCAATTCCATCCATCCTCGTATTCAATTTACAGTCGAAAGAGAGACGGAAGGCGCAATTTGTTTCCTTGATGTGAAGGTTATTCGGGAGGAGAATGGCCTACTGAGAACGAATTGGTACCAGAAGCCAACTAGTGCCGGTAGAGTCGTGAATTACAGATCTAACCATCCAACATCTCAGAAGATTGGAGTTGTCTTCGGATTACTTCATCGGGCGATTGGTTTGAGCCACGGGAGCTTCCATGAGGAGAATGTGAGTCGAGTGAGGAGAGTGCTGGTGAACAACAACTATCCGGCGAAATTCATCTCCAAGTGTGTGAGGAATTTCCGTGAGCGTAGAGATCTCCAGACAGCTGGAGCTGTAAGGGAGCATAGGCGCGTTTTCCGCCTACCACTGATCACCGGACTATCGCAGCGATTGAATCGGGGTATGAGACACACGGACTCACGGTTCGTGATGTACAACCTGAGGAAGGTCGGAGATTTATACTCGAGACTGAAGGATGAGACACCAATCTTCGATAGGTTTGGTGTGGTTTATAAGATCCCATGCGAGTGTGAGAAATGTTACCTGGGTCAGACTAAACAACTGCTGAGGGAGAGGGTTTCGCAGCACCGAAGGGACTGCGAACCTAGGAAATTTAACAAGGAGGAGAAGAACGTGTTGGCATTTCACCATTTCACTACTGAGCAATGCTTCAAATTCGAGGAAACATCAATCCTGGATGTGGCACCGAATTGGAGGAAACGGAACATTAGTGAGATGGTTCACATTAGCTTGAACAAGACAGTGAATAAACGTGAAGATACGCAGCATCTGAGCGGAATGTAAAACAGTCTTATCAGGAGATACAAGACCAGGAGAAAGTAGGGGCCTGGGTTATCGACTTTCGCCGCTGGATCATCCGGAACGTGACCCCGCTGACTGGTGACGGTGAGATGAGTGGCGAGTGATTGAAGCGTGAGGTGTCAGCGGTCGACTGCTTGTCGTATGATGTCACGAGAAGTCAGTGCAAATTGCTGTTGATTTCGTTGTGTTTATCTGCTATAATGCGAGGTTGTAATTCCCGTATGAGACCTGTATTTAATAAGTCGACTACACGCTAGTCATGTCAAGGTATATTTATTAGTTGACGTTTCGAAACAAAAGTATTTTTACATGTCAGTTGTGCAATATAGACATAGTAGTCGGTTCATTTATCATGTGTTTGAGGTTATGAGTATGTTTTATTTAGTAGGTGTGTTTTATTTTTATGCATTTAATGTTTTCCAGAGCCTGAAGAAGCTGAAATATATCAGTGAAACGTCGCGTAAATGACAATTCGACCAGCGTTGATTTAATTATGCTCCAAATTCCCGTGATCCATCATCTAATAATAAACTTCTTTCCAGATAAACAAAACATCGTATTCCCTGAATTCCAGCCAGTACGGAATTCATCAATCGATGGAATGTCGCTGGGCCTCCTTTCACCCCAAAAGGCAGACGATTGAATTCGGAATGCCCATATGGTGTAGAAAATACAATCTTCCGTTTATCCTCCTCCTTCATAGGTATTTGGTGAAGCCCTGATGCCAAGTCCAATGTTGAAAAATATTTTGCATTGCCCAATCTATCCAAAATATCAGAAATATTGGGCAATGGGAATGAATCACCAATAGTGACGTCATTGAGTCGTCTAAAATTAACAACAACTCGAAACTTGATTTTCCCTGAGGCATCTATTTTCTTTGGAACGACCAATAAAGATGCATTCCATTGACTCTTGCTTGGTCAGACCACTCCGTTCCGCAGCATTTCTTTGATTTACCGATTGACCTCCTCCTCTTGCGACTGAGGTAATCGATGAGGTTGAACGTTGACTGGAACGGTCCCCGGTTTCAATGGAATCTCATGTTCTATATAGTCAGTCACTCCTGGAGCATCCCCCGGTAACTGTACAATAGCATTAAATTTCTCCAAAATTTCTACCAAACTATCCCGTTCTTCCTGATTCAGATGCCCAATCCGTAGATTTTCGTGCAACAATTTTATGCGATCTTTAACTTCGCGCTTCTGTGAATTTGTTAGCGTCATAATTTCGGTTTCAGTGGCTAATTCCTGCAATTCAACTACTGGCAAGTCAATGAACTTATCCGCTTCGTTCATGTTGTTTATACATACGTTTATGAAACCATCGTAAGCTGCTGTCCAGCTGCATCTTAAAGACAATCCCCTAAGATGCATCTCAGCTGCATCTTAGAGACAATCTCTGCCCTTTGCTGTAAGATGGCACCCGAACTAGGGTCTCCGCTCTACCCGTCAACCTCGTAGGCTCCGTGTCCTCGAACAAATCAAAACGATGATCATTTATTTTTAATGATTTCCCATTAATTTTCTCCACTTTTAAACTTGGAGCCGATAGGAAATCTTCTCCCAGAATTTCCCCAAAACATGGAAAATTCCCTGGAACAACTTGGAATTTATGTGCCAAAATTTCTTTACCTACTCGCAGATAAAGAATTACTTCTCCCAGTGTCGCAGCGCCATGATTGGAAATTCCCCTCAAAAGCCGTTGCCCTGGTGGCATTCGTGCTTTCCTCCCCAATTTATTGACTTTAATTAAAGACGCATTTGCCCCTGAATCAGTTAGAAGCAACGTCAGCTGTTCTAATTCATCTGCAGACAGTAGAATTTGCGTCTGTATTTCTGAAAGCCGCACTGGAGCGATCATTCGCCGTTTATCGGTGACACATTCTCCGGTTACCTTAGTGGTATGCACCATCATAACTTGATAAGCGCCGACCGGCAAAGGAACAATTTTATTTCCCCCTTCCGCATTATTCCTATCCTTAGCTCCATTACTGCTCGACATATGTTGTTTCCCTCCAGTCATAGATTTATTGGGGCTCGAATTAAATTGTTTGATTGCCGCGAAACACACTTTCGACGCCTCCGGTAGTCGCAGTTTCCTTTTCAGTTTGTGACAGTCAGCAAAATCATGTCCCGCATATTTGCAGTATTGGCAAACAGAGCCGAATGCGTTAATACTCCGACGCTTCGTTGCCACTGGTAGTGATTTTCGGTGCCCTACTTGTGAATTTCCACAATTTTTCGCAAGATGACCCATTTGACCGCAAGAAAAATAGCCTCCAGTGGAATGACGCCCCGTGGAATTATTGCCGCCTCCAGTGGAATTCCGATTCTGTCCAAAATTTCCCCCAGTCTTGCCCTTGGTATTGCCAGAAATCATTTTCTCAAGATCCACAGCCCCCGAGCAAGAATCATGGAGTCTTTTAAAATGATTTGCTCTCACCAGAATTTGCAGTTGACCCTGTAATCCTTGTTCGAATACCAATTTTTTCATAGTCTCTAGGACCTTTGTAGCTGCCTCCTTCTCTCCCTGTGACAGCTCTGGGTTGAGACCCAATAGACCATTTAGATAATCCATTGTAATCTCCTCTGTGCGTTGAACAAATTTTCCAACGTCCTCATTTTCACGCTGTTGCAACTTGCTGAACTCACCTTGCAGACTGATGACATTCCGTGTCTTCTTAAAAAGTGATTCCAACTCACTTGTTAGCTGCTCGAATGTTTTCACCGTGCGATGTTTCAATTGTTTATGCGCGGCACCTTCTAATTTACTTCCCAAAATTCCATCCAAAAGTTGATTCTCCAAACCTGGACGAATTAATCTCCTAGCGCTGGCGATGGAGTCTAGGAAACAATCTAATTTAGCCGGAACATCCCCGGGGAAGATCTTCACTAAATAGAGTGCGCCCTTCAAATCTAAAATATCAGAATGCAAGCTCCTGTTTCGCTGATTCATTTGCTTCTCAAAAGCATCCTCCAAGAGTACCCTGTACTCGTTCGTCTGTTTTTCGGCTTCTAGTCGGCGTTGTCTCTCTTCGGCGACCCATTGCTCCCGGATATCCATTTCCCTCTGGAGCCTGAGTCTTGCCTCCACGAGAGTGCGAACTCTCCCTAAAAGGCGATCATAGACAGGATTCAATTGATCCGCCTGCTGGGGAACATTTCCCCCATCAAGTGTGGTACTAGCCCTGAACTCTTGCTCATTGGTAAAAACCTTGGAAGGCATAGAATACTGTTCATGACGGTCTTCCGTTTCCTTTTCTGGATAATTTTCAATGTTATCCACACCTTCCTGTGTAATAATACGCACAGGACGATGTTGACTCACCGAAGGGTTGACAGGGCCAGGCGCATTGTGGGTTCCCTGTCTAATCTCCGCGATTCCCTCTGGTAGCATGTAATTATCTCCCCGGTAAACCTTAGCTTCAACGTTGACCTGACGATTCTCAGCGAGCATGTTCAGACTGAACAAATTCACGATGCAGGTTAACATTATCAATGTTACCCCTGCCTCGCCTGGTCGCAAATAAGGCTCTCCTTGCGCCGGGAGCTGATAAAGAATGAGAGTTAAATTCGGAATTTTTCTGCTGACCCCCATCTGTTTTCCTTGAAGTTAACATCGCGACTGTCAATCAATGTTTTAGCTAAAACTGGTTCCCAAAAATGGAAAACTCTTGCTATCTCCTACGGCACAACGAAAGTACCAATGAATAGACTTATCTTTTGATGGTTTACCGATAGTGGTATTCTTCTTGCTCCCCCGATGAAATTCCTCGAAGAAAGCATTGAAACGGCCAGTCCACCCTCGGGTAGATAGATCGTCGAATATTATTTCTTCTTTGCTGCTGTGCGATAAGACAGTGATTGATCAGGCATCGATCTTCTTTCCAAATAAAATCCGCTGACACCAAAATGTTGTAGTCTGGTTTGAGGCACCAGTCTCTTCGGAGGCGTAGGTTCGTATCCCACCGCTGCCACCAAAATATTGAGTCCCGAGCGGGTAGGGTTCGGTATTTTGGAATGATAGGACTCGCGTCAAATACTAAATGAGCCTCGTTTATTATATTTATCTAAACTTGGAGAAGTTACGGTCAAAGAGTTCACTCTGATTCTGAAGGTATCAGGTGAACGGTAATACCAACCGTAGTCGAGTTACTGGCCCCGAGACAATGGTCTCTCGAGTATTTATTTCATCCAGAGCCCATGACGTCTTGGCCATTGCCTCATATCTGCATGGTGTTATGATAACACCATGCGAATGAGCCCAATGGAATTGCTGATGCATGTTCCACTGGCTTACTTTTTATTTCGAATATACGTGTCTCAGAATGCACGTATATTCTCAATGAATCACTTAATTCTATGGTTTGATTCCGAAATATGTGTTACTTGCGTTTGCCCATATTTCAGACTGATGGGGAAATTATGCTCCACTTTTCGGGGCATAACATATTTCTCAAAATTAAGTGTTTATCAGTTTTCTACTCTCACCCGTCATAACCTCTATCTCAATCAAAGTATACAGGGTGTTTCAGAAGTACATGTACATCTGAACACCCTAGGATCAGGGGGTGATTCTGAGCAGAAAAGTCCTCTTGCACTTTTTGATCAGACTCACCCCTAAAAAGTTATTGGCAATTAAGGGTGGGCCAATGGGGAGGATTTTTAAGCGGGCGCACATCCATGTGATATGCAGCATATGTGTGTGTGCCCGCCCCACCATTCTACGAGACAAAAGAGCGCAACGATATTG